>NC_058063.1:9560650-9860650 GCF_020085105.1 Siniperca chuatsi
ACAAATAAGTTAGGAGGATGCAACTGCTAAAGTTATAAATGACTCATTAGCTTCATAACCTGAATTCAAGTTTCCCTTTTTAAAGAATGACTGTCACTCTGCAGGCGTAAAGAAGCAAAAGTCAGATCCCAGATACACACTTTCAACAACAGTTTTCACAACCCAGAGCTATAGGATTTCCTTGGAGGTGGAATTGAAGTAGACAGGGCCCGGTTGTGTTCATGTCAACAGCCATTTACGCCAACTTGGAGTCAAAATATACAGCTGTAGCCCCCATTTTTTCTGACACTTTTCAAAATATGCACCAGTTTGAGTGCATGTCTCTTTGTACACCTGCCAAATGTTTGACACGGTGGCAGGACAGTTTGGTCAAGACGAGTAAAGAAGACCCTCGCTGAAGTCAGATGTTTAATGCTTTTCTGCTTCAGTGAAGGTGTGTATTGTCACATCGAAGTAATGCATACGCTGTATGAGGTTATATAAGGTAAAAGGGGAAACTGAAGGTGAAAGAGGAAAAACATCTTTTTGGAAACTATCGGTCTGTTCTGTCACTGGCTACCAGCATTACCTCAGCAAGCCTCAGATGTTCCAGATGTTCTTGTCCCACATATCAAGTGACTAATAAAGGCTGTCCTCTGAAGATGGACAATGTTTGGACTCTACTTGTATTAGCGACCATGTCAGCCAGTTCAAAACATCTGTTACTTTGACTTATCTTTGGAGCGAGAGAGTGGGAGAGAAAGAGAGAAACGCCAAAACATATGATTTTGCTCTATTGCAAAAAAAAGCATGTCTTTCCTCCAAAAGCACATAAATATATGTGTATAATATGCAGTCATTCACAAGCCAACAACAATATCTGCCTACCATATGGGGCCAGGTTACGGATATGAGAGGAAAGAGAACGAAATTCCTGTGTTAGACTTATTGCACCTCCATTGCCAGGCCTTATGCGTGCCCCAAGCCACCACTGTGCAACTGCTTGAAAAATTAAACCCTTATATGTTCCACAGGTTGGCCAAAAGTGCTTTTTTTCACCTTACCACCACCATGAGTAAATAAAATGTTTCCATTGATGGAAATTTAATTGATAGGCTTAACATGGGGCTTTGGCGGATATTACAAAAATGTGTTGTTTCCGCACATGAATGAAATCAAGATTGTTTTTGAAACCGACAGATGTACTTTAACTACGCATGAAGATAAACATTTCTGTGGGTTCGCTTGTTGACTTTGCTGCTTGCTTTCCAAGGGTCTAACTGCCGGTGATTCATTTGTTTGTCCAAAACATAATGAGTCCTTGAGCACTCATAAAGAGCCAACTTTGCTGTAATTATGAGCTCTTTATTGAGGCATCTTATAAAACAGCAGGGTGCTCTTGTGTTGTGGTCAGACTACACAAACAAGGAAAAATGCAGCACATTGGTGCAGGGTGCCATGTTAGTAGGTACCTCTATGAGATACATGTGCACTGATAATGCATGCTGTAGGAAACTACATTGGTAGTTTTATAAACCCAAAGATGGTTGGTGCTGAAAGATGGTTGTCAACGTTAGTTTCACTGACTGGGGTTAAGAAACAATATTTCTACCAGTCGTATTCCCATTTTGAATGAAATTAATACAAAACCCTTTTTTTACAGTTAACACCATACCAAAGTGAGCTACAGAGCCAAGTTACTCTACATGATGTAGTGGTGGAAATTACTAATTAATGTGATCTTTCGTTCATTTCAGTTTATATGATTTGTAGTTACTGACTGTTACTGAATGTAGTTCATTCCCTTTTTTCTAAGCTAAGCAATTGTATCACCATTCATAACACTGAGATTTGGCGCTGATTCTGACTGTCTGCATGTCAGTAATAATTACAGTATGTTACTGTTTTGTTAAGCTTAGTGCAAAACTAGACTTACACAAGCACTGTTTATAAGGTAATGCTGAGACACCACATATCTGCAACAGAGTCATCACATCACGATTGTTTCTGTGGACTTCATGGTCTTTCAGTAAATTGAGGGGCGCTCCAATGCAAAAACAACAACTACTGATGCAGTGACAATGGTGATTCGTCAGTTCAGACAGTTTGCATATGCTGAACACCTCTAATATGACGTTTTAAAGTAAATAAACAGTAAAGAAACAGTGGTGAGCTCAGCCCTAAACAAGACAGCTGCTGAATGTTGTAAGCATTTGGTCTGCCTCCAACCACTTTGTATTCATGATCAGGTGCATAACTGGGTGTAATGAGAACAATGACTATAGAACACAGACCCTTGTGCAAAGAAAAAGGTATCAAGGTCTGATGAACTGCATTTAAACCCTTTCACCCCTCATGTTGAATATTCAGATGGGTTTATTTGTAGGACGAGTTTGTCTGTAGTCACTTGTTAAACTTGCTTGTGGTATGGGAATACATCTGTTCAGAACCATTAGTACTGAGGACTGCTCTCTTGGTTATAGAAAAGATTATTAATATGGGGCCATTGGAGGGTATCAGGTGCACCATGGGGTACAAGTGCTGTTTGGTCTTTATATTTGCATATTTAAAAATGTGAATACTCCCACTTTTACATAATTCCATGAGCGCTTAATGCACACAAGGGCGACGTCACCAGATCTGAACATCATTGAATCATTATAGGTGAACTGGACAATACAGCGTGAAGTAGATTTCCCCTTCTTGATCCTTCAAAGACCTAAGCTTTAAATTTTAGCCAACATTTTTTTTATGCGCATTCCCTAAAAAGTTAAATTGTCATTGAGAGCGTCAATTAAATCTCAAGATCAAGAGGGATTCAAACATCTTTCTGTCTCACACTTTCCAGTTTTATTATTTCTTTTACACTCTCCCAAAGCTATTGAGCCCTAACTCTCACCCAACCTTGACAGGCCTTCAGGCATTCATGAACGCCAATGATCTATAAGTATTTCCTTCTCTGATCCATTCTTTAAGATGAGAAAGGATGCGCATGAAAGCAGTTTATCCAAGAAAGGCTGATCCTAATGCTTCACAGCTGTTCAATTAACCACAGCAGGGCTGGATTTCATAAATACTTTTTTTAGTTTATGAACTTAGCAGTAAATGACTGAATCAAATCAAAAATGTAACTACTTTTCCAAGACTGTGTAGGTATGTGAAGTATACTAACTAAATGAACAGCATATTGTTTATATTTTTATCTGTGCAATTAATCATCCAGTTTGTGCTTTCTCAAACCTGTTGGCTCTCCTCTCCAGCTTCATCCCTGGTCGCTGGCAGTCCTGCAGTAGGACATGCGGTGCCGGGACCCAGCAACGGACTGTCAAGTGTCAGGTGTTGCTGTCCTTCTCTCAGACTGTTGCTGACCTGCCCGATGACGAGTGTGAGGGGGTCAAACCTGCTACGAGTCAGCCCTGCTACCGTACTCCATGCTCTGGTGTTTTGGGCAAAGGAAAAGAAAGTGAAGAGGAGGGGGAGACACCTGAAAGAGAGGAACTGCACGACTGGGAGTATGAGGGATTTACGGAGTGCTCAGAGAGTTGTGGGGGAGGTATGGATCATTGTTGCCCTCTTTGATATGAGAAAGTAAAGAAATAGACCTAGAAAGGACAGAAATGTGAAGCTTAAAAGTTACTAGACTGAGAGTCTACAGCCATGCTAGCGGCTGTGTGAGGCTGTACTTAAACACAGTGGTGCTTTGAGCTAAATGCTAAATATTTTTTAAATATTTCAGTCTGGACCAAAGTGGTGAACCGACCGACCAACATTGCCGTCCCTAGGGCCACGCTGCTAGAGGGCAGATTCAAAAATCAAGGCATTGTTAACCAACAGTCAGTGGGATCTTACATTAAACCCATGACAGAATAGTTTTATTGTATAAATACAGCAAATACATTATATAGCTTAATTTGAAGGCAAAGCCCACTCCGTCAGTATCACTGAATTGCTGAATTGTCCGAGTTTCTGTATTAAAACGAAACATCCCAGCAGTAACCAGTGCCCTTATGTCAGTGGATGACTAAAGCCATGCCAGTATGGGCTTTGAAGTTAGAAGTAAGTTATATGATATTAGATGATAATGGTTGGAATACCAAGTTTAACTCTAAAGGTCATACGTCACCGACTCTCACAGCAGCAGTGAATGCTGCGCCAGACAGAGACAGCTTTCCTAAACATCCTGCCAACATTCGTTGAGGGCCACTTTAATCTCCCCACCTCCGCATCCAAGCCTGTATGTCTGCATGAGTGTGCATGTGTAACTTAATTTCTGCACATGGGCGTAGGCTTTTGTCAATGTCTGTGTGTGTGTGTGTGTGTATGTGTGTGTGTGTGCACACGCTCACCCAAACCCAACAAACTCCCATTCAGGGATGATTACAGACTGATATCGGATGTCACATACACACCCCGAGGGCTGCGCTCCTGTGGACCATCACACCACTGTGGCGTTTGAAGTGCCTGCTTCACTGTTATTGTCTCCAACATTAGAAGCAGACTCTGAGATTTATGTTACGTTGCTTTTAACATGACCTGACATCACACCCTTAAAGTTTATCCACAGTTCAGGCCAGAACTTAAGCAGGCAGCTGTACTGTTTTGACGTTCATTGTGCCCCATTAGATACAACCACTGCTTGCTGTCATTGAGGGGCCTAATATCTGGATTGCTTCATTGCAGTGTCAGCTTGCAATCGTCCATGCTCCATATGTATGTGAGGGTGATAATATGTAAGAGATGCTTAACAAGAACAATGTGTGTTTGCTTTTTGAAGATATGGGACAGCGAGCATGTAGATTAACATTTTAAAAGTTGAAAACACTCTTGATTGAACCCTGCACATTACTGTAGCTCATGGTTCTTTGGACGTCCTTTGTGACTGCTCAGTACTGTCTAATCCCAGGTGTACAGGAGGCTGTGGTCATCTGCCTGAACAAGCAGACCAGGGAGGCAGCAGACCAGAGCCTGTGTGTGAGTGCCCGTCGGCCCCCACAGCTCCTCCAGGACTGCAAAACTCAGCCCTGCCCACCCAGGTATGGTAAAATCCACAAATCAGACCAACATCATTATCATTTAATTGTTTAAAATGGTTTGTGCATGAATGTTAAAATAGCCTTGATTGATGGATGCAGTAAAAATAAGGAGGAAATGTATTTTTGGAAAAAGAGTTTGGCTGCATTGAAGAAGAAAATATTAATTAAAAACAGGACTGGAATCTGGCTCTGCTCTTTACTAGTTTGCCAAGACTGTAACCCAGCAAGATATGCAATATATAGAGCTGGGAAATTCATGTTCCATTTCCTAGAGCCCTGAAGCATCCCTGGCTTCTACACCTGGAACTGCTTAACTTTCAGACAGATCAAAAAACACACATCACACTAGTTGAATCAATTAATCTCTACTAATCATTGGTTGTGTACAAAAGAGATTCAAATCCCTCTAATCCACTACGTTATCCCTCTCAGTTTAAACCACTTGGGCCAATTAAATCACCATTTATACCACTTGAGTCCAAGTGATACTGAAGCAGAATGACAGAGATGGATGGTTGTATCACTGAAAGCAGGAAATGAAGCCAGTGGGACAGCTTGCGGAACCTGGTCAGAATTAGACACAATAGGGATCAGATGTCATTGGTAGCCATACCTGCTCGGCTCAGATCTGAAATTGTCCTTGGAAGAACTTTTCAAGATTTTTTTCCCCCAGTGGTTGTGTCAGCACAGAAATGTAGGAGGCCTGTGTTTCTGTAGTTGGCGTTCCCTTTTGAAAAGTTACTATAGCAAAAAGCTTTCACATGGCTTTGTATACTTCTGGGAATGACTTTTAGTGATCATACATCATACTGACAAATTTGCCACATTACCAGAAGGGTTAACAAAGTAATGTTTGTCCTGAGAGGATGCTGTTGGAAAGCCCAAGGTTTATCCCCTTGGCAGCATGAATATAGTCAACAAACCTCATGGTAGTCTGCCCATTACATTATGAAATATCTTTGTGGAGGTGGGTATGGGTAGCTGTCAGCTGCAGAGGGAGAGGTGGGGGAGTTGCTCAGGTGAGCAGCATCAAGGAGAGCATAATTAGTTAACCGGGTTCAGCTGTGCCAATTATCTCTCCTTGATGCTGCTCACCTGAGCAACTCCCCCACCTCTCCCTCTGCAGCTGACAGCTACCCATACCCACCTCCACAATCTTGTGTACAAAGTTGACATTTGGCCTATGATGATGCTTGAAGAAACCTAATGAGGTGGGTAAATTGAATGTCTTTGAAAGATTTAATAGAGATCATATACTATTATAGGTTTTCAGTATCCTGTGTACCAAGTTGACACTTTGACCTGATGGTGACTCTGAAGGAAAGCTTATTGAGTGTTAAAAATGGAAGGGATTCATCCTCTGGGGATCATGAATGGATGTTGCTATTTCTTGTTTAAAGTACATTTTGGAGGAAAAGTCAGGATTTATCTTCTGGGAACAATGAAATGTCATGGAAATCTTGGCCATTAGTTTTAGGGATAGCTTGTCATGGACAAAAGTGTTTTTCCTGATTTTGAGCGAGTCAAAATGTCAAGACATTACTAAAATCATTGTAATCATCCTCTGGGGACCATGAATATCCTTGCTAAATTTCAAGTTGAAATTATTAAAATGCAACTATGATATTAGTGATATTATATGTAGGTTGTCACAGAATTTTGATTTGAAAATGATTGTAGATGTAACCTACACTATTAAAGTTTTGTCAGTATTTTGCAGTGTTTTTAGTTTATCCAACTATCATCCTTTGGGCATCAATTTGGAATACAGTGGATGAGCAATGTTGGAATTTCAAATATGAAATTGCAAATACTAACCACTTTTTGTGAACAGAGCACACAAAATTCATCAAAATGAAATACCTAAATGGTTAAACAGCATAATGACATGTTGTTTAATATAACTGAGGCATGGTTAAACGGTGAGTGGATTTTGCGGTAGGCCACACGTTTCAAGTTAACACCATGCGCAGTGTCAGTGTTCCACCACTCACACTCTTGTCAGAAAACCCAGAGGCTTGCAGCCTGCTCTTGCCTGTTTTTCCAGGCCTTGAGTCTTGTTTTCAGGCACAACAAACGCTGTATTGGACTTGTTTCCTTTGGCCCTTTACTCCCTCCCTGAGGCCTCCTCACCCTCCCATATTAAGCTACACTCTTTGGATACTGTTCCCTCTGAAGGGAAACAGCCATAGGATTTGGCTTTGAGTATAGTACCGATCCAGAAACAAGCTTCATTCCCAATTCTCCTCAGTCCCTGGACCCATGGGTAAATATGAATAGTTTTGAAATATCACCTAATCTGTTAAACAAGAAGTAAAGTCGCTGCCATCTTGGTCAAAGCCAAAGCTTTTAGATGCGTTTAAAGGAATAGTGACTAGTTAGACACATGCCACATCATTTTCAAGATTGGAATAAAAATACTCAGAAAACCTTGATGCTGGATTGATCACCCTGTATGAAATTGTGTTGGACAACAAAATTAATATTGGTCCATGGAGGTCATTGGGAAAATGCGGATGAAGAAGTAATGCCATAGGGATTTCTCAAATATCACTAAATTCAGTGGGAGATTTAATGTGGCTTTGCCAGGATCCAGTCCCATGAATCACACTTTTCGTTTTCACTCGTATTCATTTTCATGAATTTACACATTCATAAGACTGCAAGAGTGTCCTCTCATGGGATCAAGTAAAAACATCAAGCACTCTGACTGAACTCCTCCTGACTGCACTCCTTTATAGATTGGATAATGGGCTACATATATGCGTGCACAAAAGATAAAGTATGGTGATTAATCAGGAACGGCAAAGGTTAAGAGTTGAAAAATCAGTGGCCCAGCATAAAAGCTAAGTTATGATGGTTTACTATAAAATTCAAAACTAACCCATGTGTAGTTAACAAGCAAATACAAGTACATCCTAAAATAAAGAAAGTAACCTGGTGATGAGCTGGTTCAAGGAAATTTTACAGATCATTGATCATGATATACAGTAGTTTGATAATAAACATTGAATTCACAGGTGGGAAACAGGGGAATGGAGTTCATGCTCTGCTACCTGTGGCGTTGGTCTTATGACCCGCACTGTGGCATGCACTCACCGGCCCTCTCAAGACAGCAATCGTACTAAGGTTTTGAGGGATGAAGACTGTCAGAACCCAAAGCCCAGTCCTGTCCAAGCCTGCAACCGCTTTGACTGCCCTCCTACGTGGGACACACGTGACTGGGGACAGGTAAAGGATCTCACCTAGGATGTTCACCACTATAAATGCCTGGCCCAGCAATTAGACTGAAGCATCTAGCACATATTGCTAATATAACTCCTGGCACCTCTATAATTGTGTTGCTACAGTGCTCCCAGAGCTGTAGTGGTGGATTTCAAAGGAGGCAAGTCCTGTGCAAACAGCGGTTGGCAGATGGCAGCATCCTAGAGCTGCCTGACACCTTTTGCCCTTCCAAGAGCCCTGCAAACCAGCAGCCCTGTGCCAAGCAAGAGTGCCCACCTCAGTGGGTCACAACTGACTGGTCCAAGGTAGGCTTTCCCCAAGGAACAAACCTACCTTTTTAAAGTAGTCAAAATCACCATATGTACAGTATACAGGGTATGCTCATTTTTATATCTTACAATATAATTTCTTTGTCCAGTGTTCAGTGACCTGTGGAAAAGGCATTCAGAGACTACAGTCAATCTGCAGGAAACAAGGGGAAGATGGGGGACATTGGACCGTAGACCCTAAGAACTGTTCCCTGATGGCCCGGCCCACCAGAATCCGACCATGCTCCCAAAGGCTTTGTGAGAGTAAGAGACCCTCTGTTTGGCTGTATTTTGTCAATTTGTACTGCTAAGAGAGTGGAAATTGATGGAAAGATTTGTTAGTAAGCAAGAAAAAAACTTTCCATAGCTAAGTTGTGTCAATGGAAATTGCTTGAAAATTACAAATGCACAGAAATACAGATAGCACAGACAATAATGAAACAACCTGTCCTGTTAATTTCATCACAGACTCTGTCAAGCCCGATCCCACCATACTGGCCCAGAGGAAGGTGTATATCCAGTGGAGGAAGGGCAAAAAGTTACACTTGATAGTGGGAGGTTATGCCTACCTATTCCCCTGGACAACAGTGGTCCTTCGCTGCCCAACCCGCCACTTCCGCAAGGGCCACATCCGATGGCTGAAGGAAGGAAAGCCCTTGGTCAGCCTCCCACACCTCTCCATAACATCACTAGGATACGTGAAGATTCAGCAGGTTCGTGCATCTGATGCCGGGATATACACATGCGTTGCAGGTCAGGCACAAGAACATTTTGTCCTACAGATCATTGGCAGCAAGCAGAAGCTCTCTGTTCCAGAGCCATGGCTCCACGCAGGTGGACAACAAAAGGTTGGTCAGCCAGATGTGGCCTTAACAGGAGAAAGATTTCAGGAGCTACCCATCTCCCTCAACCTATATGACAACATTGTTGAGCATTTGCTTGAACTCAAAGGCTCTCTCCAAGATGAAAAAGACATTTCTGATAAACCACACTCTAGTGAAAAGAACAGGTCGACCCTGGAGGATGAGAGAGCAAGCTCAGAACTTTCAAGCCCGCTCCTACTCACAGCTGATACCTACAGGCTGGATGAGATCATGCACAATCACTCTGAAGGCCTCAGAGGACCGTGGGGGGAACAACTCATCGCACAATTGCTCAGTGAGCTCACTATGACACAAGATGAAACCAATGAGTCTACTCTTCATCCCCCGGAAAGTGCGGAATCCTCCACCCAAGGGCCCCTCCTTTACAAACCAAACATCAAAGCCCACGCATCCAGGTCAAGAAGCCCGGTAATAATCCAACGGCCCAGGAAGGTTGGAGTGGTGCCGCCACCTGAAATTGTGGTTCATGTGGGGCTGCCAGTTTCGCTGCAGAAACCCATTGCTAGTTTGGAGCTGAGGTGTGAGGCACTGGGGAACCCTGAACCATCCCTAACATGGACAAAGAATGGAAAAGTGTTGCAGTACAACAGCAGGTAAGAACTACCCTTTAATGTGACTCGTGCAACAGGCATTAACAAAACTGCAGATTTTGTTAAAATAAAAGTAGCTGACTGTTGTCATAGATGCAGTGGTTACGTTGTCTTTGTGTTGGCAGAGTAGGCCTGTTGCCCACCGGCTCACTGAGGATCCAGTCTCCAAGCAAGGTAGATGAGGGTCTGTACACCTGCACTGCCAGGAACCATCTTGGATCTACATCTCTTTCATCTTGGCTGCAGATTACAGGTAAGATCCACAAAGACAGGATCTTGCTACAAGCATGTTTAAATAATGTAATGTAATTCTTGCTAGGTAATGGTTAGTTTTACTTCTCGAGTGGCTCTGTTAAGTCATTCTGTGTGAATAATGATTGTCCAAACATTCTGAGGTTTGCGAAAAATATGATATAAAATGAAACACCAGACATCTACTTTAGTGTTCATAAGCAAAAGCAATAACAGCTTTGATCTAAATATTGTTCTAAAATGAAGTTCAACATTTTGGAAAAAATGTTTATTTGCTTGCAGAGAATTGGATAAGAAGATGGATACCACTCTCATGCCTGTAGATTATGGAGCTAGAGCCAGGAGACAGTTAGCTTATCATAGCGTAGAGCCTGGAAAAATGGGGGAAACAGCTAGCCTGGCTTTGTCCAGATGTAAAAAAAAATAAATAAAATTTCCATACCTGCACCGTTTAAAGCTTTCTTTAAGTGTGATGTAGCTTAAATGAAGTTAGATTGCTGAAAACTGTTTTTTCACATATAAACTACAGAGTCAGTATTAACCTAATGTCAAGTTGAGTTTGTCCTAATATACTTTCATGTAGTCCAGTTTAAAGTAATATGTGTTGTTCTTTTGTGGTTCAGGCTTAGAGATTCTGGGAAAGCATTCTTTTCAGCTGAGAAACACACACACAGGCAAAACCACAGACACAGACATACAGTAAGCTTTTACACACACACTAGTGGCTCATCTAGCTGAGTAATTGATGGGGAATGTCCGGAGTGTGCCACAGCTCGGGTCATCTCTGATCTGCGCTGTCCTTTGTCTCCTCGGGGCATGATCAGTCGCAACCATGCTGCATTCTCATCAAAGCACCGGCACAGCGCGTTTCCTGATGCTCCGGCACTTTTCCTCCCCATACGACAACAATTAGAGGTTACAGGCAATGTTTCAAAGAAGATTAAGTGGGCGCACCCCATTCGCTTAATCTAAACGGAGAGGATAAAGGGGCTTAAAAGTGCTGAAAAATATCCAATCTGCATTTTCTTATATTTCAAATTCAAACTCAGTTGAAGGCTATGTCTAATGGATGCACTTCAGAAATCTTAAAAATGCATCCCCAAGTACTGTGAATAACTTTACAGGGAAATTGAACTTGAAAATGTAATTCTTTCCCAGGTTCTTGGAAAGTGCAGTCTCATTTCTGAACGGCAATGACCCTCTTGGTGATGTCAAAGACAAAATTTAGAGCTGCTGAGGTAATAGTAACAAGAGACTGACTAAACAACGTATTGAGACATATTCCAATTTTTTCCTTTGTGGGACGCTTCTTACCCAATGCACCTTTAACTCAGTATTTTCATCTTCTTTTATCTTAAGTGAGAAAACCAAAAATGTGGCCTACATAACTGACTACACATTAGGACTATTAGTGTCTATAAGGCAAGCTACATCTAATTATTTCTGGCGTGTACATATTGTTGAGTTGATGTATGTAACTCTTAAAGAGCTGACGTAAACATCCTCACTGAACTGGTAAGATCACTGCAGTAAAACATGTAATTAGGACACTGAAACTATAATCAACAATATACAGTACAGATTAAAAAGACAGTTCTCCCTTCTTTTGATTTCTGCAGTATCCAAGACCACGAAGATATATATATTTTTTTATTTTATTTTCAGGTGGCAAAGGAAGAAACTGTGTCCAAGGTAATGGCATGGGAGCAAATGGCCCTATTTGCTCTGAGAAGAATAACAGCAGCCAGTCAGCTGAGCTGTGTCATGGACAAGCCTGCCCCCTCAGGTACCTTGCTACTACTACATGTTTATCCAGTACTTTGGATATTACGTTTGATACACCCAGTTCCCACTGTCTCCTTTACATGCATTCCAAAATTTCTCCATGGGATTGACTTATTTTCCATCTATCCTAAATGCTGGGTCATTTCTGTGTGCATGCGTTTGTTTTTTTTAAAGGATGTTCAGATGATCAGGTCTGCTCACCACTGAGAAACTAAAGTGATGAGTACTTTTGAGTACTTTCTGTTAAACCTTCTGATAAAAGTTATTGTCCACTTCTCCTCTGTGGTTGGATTAGGTGGCGAGTGGATCCTTGGTCACCATGCTCAGACAGTTGTGGAGGTGGGTCCCAGACCAGGAGTGTGCGCTGCATGAAGGGTCCTGAGGGCAGATCAAGAGAGGTGGAGAGCCAGCACTGCCTTGACACAGGGAGGAGACCCTCTGACACCAGGTTATGCAACCTACAGCCTTGTGCCAGATGGGCCACTACCCACTGGGGACTGGTGAGTCTACTTACATTGACTACAAACACATCTCAGCAAGTGTACATGGACTGTGTCAAGGCTGTTTACTTGTGCAACACACAATGACAATTTACCTCAGAAACCGTGCCAATTCTTGGCCAGTTAATTTGAGGTACTTTGATGAATAACTGGCACGTTGGAGCATTTCTTTGTATTATTTGTTCTCCAACATATTTAAGGAAGCACCCTACTAATCCTTCCTTATCTATTAGGAGCCAAGTATATATAAGTGTATTATGAGAATTTGCCAGTCTGAAACGTCCATTGTCTTTAAAACTAATGCATATTTGCAAAAAAAAAAGTAGCTCCCATTTTAAAATAGAAACTAAATGCTTTTATTATGAGGCATAGTTTAGATTTAAAACTTGAAATTCAGTGAGAGTAGGTAGGCTTTAAAATGCCAAAACCACAAGAGGGTAGTTATATAGGGGAAAATATTGTTGAACTAAAACATGAACTTGCTTGTAAGTTTGATGAAATCTCCTCTTTTAGTGTCATGGTCAATGTGTGGGTCCCAGTTTGGCCACACAGCACCGCCATGTTTACTGCCAAGACACAAATGCCACCAAAGTCCCCTCCAGGATGTGTAGTGGACTCAAGAGGTAAATATGATGTATAATGTTGATGTACAATAAAAAGTACAGTGATAACTCATGTTTCAGCGAAACAGCCCCTTTTTTATGTGTGTTTGCATTTGTAGGCCCAGCTCCCTGAAGAATTGCTCCACAGAGGCCTGTGCCCTTCATTGGCGCGTAGGGCTGTGGACGCTGTGCACTGCCACCTGTGGACGGCATGGTTTCCAGTCACGCCAGGTGACCTGCGCGCACCGTCGAACAGGAAAGGCCACACGTGAACATCACTGCATGTGGAGGCCTCGACCTCCCAGCTGGCAGCGATGCAATGTTTTGTCCTGTGGCAGAGGTGAGAAAAAGTTGCGCTGATGGCAAAATGGAGAGAGTGGTTTCTTAATTGTGAATCAGAAAAAAAGTTGTTCAGTGACAGTACATGATGGCATAACATCTTGATTTTAAAATGATCCTGAATGTATTACATGTTGTATAGCATATTAAATATAGTATATGATGATGGAGCTATATATGTAAATTTCCTCTGAAAAGCATATTTTAGAGGTAAAAACACTGAAAATAACCTCAGTACAGTACTAGCTTATTGCTTTCAGTTCCAGCCTATGTCATGAACACATTAATGGCATATTTCTGAGGGCTTGCCCTAAGTAAACTAGAAAAAGAATAACTTAGATTGGAACTAAAATTAAATTTAAATTATAAATTGCCAGGATTGCGTCACATTACATTCTCTTAATGGGCCCAGCCCATAATGCACATAGCTTTGGTTTCATGTGCTGCGGTTTGGAAGCACTTGTTCCTAAAATTTCTGCTGTACCCCAGTACAATACAATTGAAGGGAATTCCACTTGTGGTAGTCAAAGCACTGAAAGTTTATCTCATCAGGTATTCCAAGAAAAATGTCCCAGTTACTTTGAATAACCAACAGACAGCCCCTATGAAAACTGTTTACATTGGAGATGTTATTTCTGGGAGTACTTGTTGATGTCTTGTTGTATTTCAAATGACATTTGTCAGTGCTTTGAAAAGCATACATGAAATTCCACTAACCTTCAATGTATTTAAATGGCAGAAGTTTCAGAAGTCAGTATCTCGAATCCGCTTCACATAAGACTTTACTTTAACAAAATGGAAACCCTCTAGCTGCTCTATCTTGGGGAGAGGCGGTTAGGCTTAAAGTGAGTATGTGTAGTAAACTGTAACCTCTGTGTATTCGAGCAGGAGAGTGTCGAGACAGCACGAGGTACTGTGAGAAGGTTCGACAGCTGGAGCTTTGTCCGCTGCCCCAGTTTAAGAGCCGCTGTTGTCATTCCTGCCAAAACACCTGAGGCGGGGACATAAGACGAGGGCCATGGACGACCTGGATAGGTCAGGGAAGACGCTCAGACAGCCAACAGAGACTTGAAACCTCTATGCCCCGTCCTTAAACCCACAACTGTCTTCAATGACCAGTCTTGGATGGGGATACCTGAGTGTGGAGCAATGTTTGGATGGGGATACCTAGAGTGGCTGTGATCTACTTTCCTCAAAGATATCATGTGTGAGTTTGAATTTGAAAGTTTTGAGAGGAGTGACATGTCTGTTAATGAAGGCTTCAGTTTTACTTATTTTTTTTTATTTATCTGAAGTTCATGCCGACAGCTTTCTTAAATTATGCAAAAGTAACTGAGATACATTTCCATTGTTAGTCATAGAAACTTGTGGTGACTGTGCGATTTCATAAAGGGGAACTAACGGCTGTCCCAAATGGTATCTGGTGTAGTTTCAGGGGTTTCCTAAAACAAATGCTGCACCACCATCTTCTATTTTAGCACCATCACTTCATGTCCAAAATAGGGTGCATATTATCATGAGATTTAGCATACAATACACAAATATGTAATTAATCTACTTTTTTTTAAATTGATTGACTTCATACCCAGAGATTCTGGGTAGACCCCTGAGCTTTTGATAACCACTGGATAGTTGTGTGTTTGCCTTTATTGCAATGGTCTCCAAAACAGTGTTGATAGACAATTTTGATACTAAATGAGCTTTTAATAATGAGGCATGAGTAAACTCTTGTTTAAAACTGAAATACAGCATAATGCTGCCTATAAATGGGAAGTAGCTAGCATGACAAAAAGCCTAATATATGATAAACGCTATCCATTTGGTATCAGCTGCCTGGGAAATAGATCATGATGTGTGCTATCATTTTGGATCATTTAACACGTGTTTACCGCAATGATTGGTCAAGTCATTTATAGAGGAAAGGAATTATGATTTCAGGTGTTTTATGTGCTTTTTTTAGCAGAATAAAAAGTAGGACATGATAAAAATTTATTTTGCATGGGTTGCACTATGGAGGTGTATGACTGAAGCAAGTCAATTTTTGGAAAAAAAAAACACACTTATTTTGCACTCAACTCATCTAAGTCTTTGTTAAGAACATGGCTTGTAGAGTTTTTGTTGTTTTGTAAAGGTACATTGTTTATATTTTGTTTTGTGATGTTTGTTATTTCTTGGAATGATATTTGTTAAAATGTCCCTTTTAACCACTTTGTGACGTTACAGCACGTTTAAACATGAGGTGAGCAGAATAGTTCCTAACTGAATCAGTAAAGCTCAGTTTATCCTGTCCACCAAATGATATTTTCGCTTTAGTGTGACATTAGAGGAAAACAACAGTGTTACATTTGACAGTTCTTATGTAACTCTTCTCCCTTTCAGATTTCAGTGTTAGTTGAACTTAAAATATGTAAAAATGACCTCTGTGTTATATTTTGATATTGGTAAAAACAGTAGGGAACTTTTTAAAGATCATCATTAATGTACCATTTTTTACATTACTGTGCCAGATAGCCAGGGTTTGCACTTTTGACATTATATCCTGGGTTCTACAATGCTTCATCATCAAGTGCAACACATACCTTAGCAGACTACTTGGCCTTTCATTTAGGTGTGATTATTTGATTTTATGAGAGGAAAACCTCATTGACATTACTTATGCCCTTAAGTTATGTAGATATTTGTTTTGTCCTTTTAACTATTTATTTCCATGAGTGTTCTTGTGCATAGTTTTGTAAATAATTACAGGGGTGGGTTTTAAGTATTAATTTCCCTACAGTTTTTTTTTGTTTTGTTTTGGTATTTGATGTGCATGCAATGGGGACCCCTGCTGGTGACTTGATGTATTGCTCTCTGCTCATGCCTGGTTAATCATTAAATAAAACCAAATACATTCCTTTTATAATCTCTTTGCTGTGATTTTTTCTCTTAAAAAAATATGACTGCATTATCTAGTCAAAGTGCTCAAATTTGTTAGATTATTAAAGTGAATGTCAAACCAGAACTGGAAGAACAAGGTTGTCGCTTTAACGTGACTCAACAGGTTTTGTCAAAGGGAAAAATCACTTCCTCTTTCTGTATTTAAAACATACTGTTCAGATTCTACTTCTCAAATCTTGAAGAGGAGCATGCATTCACTGGATCCCTCTAAACTATGAGAGGAGATTGCTTTACAACATGAATCTAGACGCTATGATTCAAACTGGCACCATCAGCAGATCATGACTGTACTTTTCTAATTTGTGTGAGGATTATTTCAGATTAGTTATGGTGGAAAAGAATGGTTGTAATTCTTGTTTGACAGCAATCAGGGTTCTGCGAGTTTCCCTTGTGGATGAACTAGAAGGACGGATTGACTCTCTGCTGGAAATCTTAGTAAGTCGGGAGGTGTTCACTCGTGATGACCGTGAGGAGGTGTTGTGTCAGCTGGGGCCCCGGGCAAGAGTTAGGAAGGTGTTGGATATCCTGGAGTGTAAAGGCGAGGAAGCAGCTAAGATTTTTCTCTCAATTAGCAGTCAGCGAGAAGCACAGAGACACTCCAAAGAAGGCAACACAGATCAGCCTCAGTCTGCAGGTATGCAATTCAAAACAAAGAGATGTCATTGGTGCATTTAAGATATTTGGAATGTCGTAAAAAAGGTTTCAGTCGTAGTCATCTGGACACAGTGTCCAGATGACTACGACTGAAGCCTTTTTTACGATAGAACACTCCTGGACGAATGAGGGACTACACCGTCATATTTGGAATGACAATAATGCAAAGAGTTAAACTCTTGGAATAACATTGCATTGTTCATATAAACAGTACATAGTGTTTCATGAAGCACTATCAAATGATCACGTTCTTAGGTTCTTCAGTTCATGTAAAGGAAGAAGTGTAAGAGACGAATCATATTAAATTTATCTTCTTTTGCAGAGTATAACAATGTCAAACAAAAGCACAGAGGCGTCCTCAGGCGTCGGAGTGAGAGCATGCTCTTCTACAACACTCGACACGGAGAGAAAATCCTTTTTTCCGAACATTATGTCAATCTCTTATTGGTTGATGGACACCAGGGCTTGGATATAAAAAGACATGAGGTGCTGACATTTGGACAAAAGCGACTATCTTTGCAGCAGAAGTCAGCGGTGCATAGGAAAATCAGACCGGCTGAACTCTTTTCAAGCGCAAATGGAAACCGTCCAGTCAAGAAAGTTCTGGTGACAGGGGTGGCCGGCATCGGAAAAACCATCCTGGTGCAGAAGATGCTGTTCGATTTTGGGGCAAACAAGGACCATCTTGCGTTTGACTTCATCATCCACATGACCTTCAGAGACCTGAATCTGATCGACAAACCTACAAACTTCAGGGAGTTGGTCTTGCGTAAAAACAGGCACCTGGCTAAGGAACTGGATAACATTTTAGCAAATGACAACAAACTGTTGATCATCTTGGACGGCTTTGATGAGTTCAGACTCTATAGGAGCTGTGATGTAGACGTATTTGTGACTGAGCCAGATGAAGATGCAGAGGTGGTGGAGGTCGTTGGGAGTCTGATGCAAGGAGAACTGCTGCCCAATGCTTCTGTCATGCTCACAAGTCGACCTGCAGCTATCAACCACATACCTGTGGGCTGCATCGACCGCTTTGTGCTCATTTCTGGCTTCTCCCTGGTTGAAGTTCAAGACTTCTTCTTACGTTACTTCCAAGACAGCACCCTTGCTGACCGCATGTTTGCTGTGGTATCAGCGAATGATCTAATGCTGACACTGTGCTACATACCTGCATTTTGCTACATTGTGTGCTGCATCCTCAAAGAAAGCAAAGACCTCTGTGGAGAGAGCCCCAAGACCATGACGGACATTTATGTGCAGTATCTGGTGGCCTTGCTTCGCTCTCACACTCAAGCAAGAGCCGAAACATTTCTTCAAGAGCATAGAGCGGGGGCCGTCCAGCAGCTGTCTGATATTGTGCTGAAACTGGGTCGACTCGCATTCCAAAAGCTGATGGAGCATCAAACACTATTCTACAGCAGCGACCAAGATGTAGCAGCGTTAGAGGGATGCAGCCTTGTTAGTACCTTCCTTGACAAGACAGTGGCACAAGAGCCCGGCTGCACTGAAGAGGTTTACTCCTTTGCGCACCTTACTGTTCAAGAGTTCTTTGCTGCAGTTTATTGTGCAGTGACTGATCACCCTTTACCTGATGCACTTCAGCACACTACAAGTCCTGGGGAGGGGTCCAACTATGGACACTTGGACCTTTTCAACCGCTTTCTGTCTGGAATCCTCTCTGAACGCAATGCTAATCTTCTGTCGAGGCAGGTGGGGCTGTCTTGCCATAAAGAAAAAGTGGACACCTATCGTCAGAAGATCATCAGAGAACTTACAATGCTTTGTGAGAATGGGGCCCATATCCTAAACCATTTACACTGCCTGTTTGAGCAACAGGACCCCTCTTTGGCCCTTGCTATACAACCAAAGACACTAAGAGTTAATGTTAGTGATGAAACACTCTCCCAAACAGATTACAATGCCATCACTTACTTCCTAAACCTTACAAAGGGCAAAATATCAGAGCTGGATCTGACAGGGACGGGAGTAAGCTGCAAGGCACTTAGAGATATTCAGCCCCTGCTGCTCAGATGTGAGAAGCTTTGGTGAGTTCCAGGTAAAATTTGGTTTGCATCGTCACCCATCTATCAGAGGTTTCTTTTGTTTATTTTTCAACCTTTGCAGTTCTATGTGGGTAACACATATCGCTCTGCACACATCAAACCCAGTTCTGATGACTGTAAAGTGTCAACACCATCAGGTTGAGGAATATATAATGTGGCTTATGCACTAACTCCATTATTTCATTTTTAAGGCTTGGAGAGAACAACCTTGATATGGATACATTTCAGGTCATTGCTGATGTGCTGCAAGCATCAGAAAATATAACCCAACTAGGGTAAGATGTCAATTGATTTTACAGGGTTTTTGTTAATAATAAGCAAAAAAGATTACAGATATAAGCCGATATCAAGAGTACAGTCATTTATTGAGAGAATAAAATCTCACAAAGAATCACACAGACTTTCACACTTTCTATTACCAATTTTAGACTTGGATGGTCAAACATAGGTGATGATGAACTACTGACCCTTTCTGCTGCCACACGGGTGAAAAGAAAGCTTGAAGAATTGTGGTAAGAAACTTGTGTGAGGGGTTTCGCAATATGCAACATAGTATACTATTTTGGGGAAATGAAAGTCTTACCAGGGGGAAGATAATGGTAATTGTCTGAATCAGCTGACAAGGACAAGATTCTGTAGATAATACTGTTCTAATATGTTGCAATGGCAACCTTAATCACCACTCCAGTAAACTTACTGTTTGGTCACCTGCGCTCCAGCTCAGTATAATTGCTATACATTTTAGCCACCCAATATATTCCTTTGAAATGTTCTGTAACTCCTATTAATGAATGCTACTGAGTAGCCTTTCAACATTTTTAGCTTATTGCTGACTAATGGTTAAATACTAAAATATTAAAAGAACTTAAATGGATGGAAGCCTTATTTTTACTCAAATCTGCACTGAGCTTAAGGTCCATTGGAGAAGTGCAGCAGCCTTACCCTAAAAAGAGACAAACTCTGTTGAAATAAGGAAAGCCCAGATAAAACAAGAAAGACCTGATTGTAGGCACAAGGTGGAATGTGGAATCTGAATAAAAAAAGATTTTATTAATTGAGCACCAAGTACAGCTTGGTGATAGATCTGGCCCTTTTCTATCAACAATTTAGTTCACATAGGGGAAAGAGATGCTGAATATATTTTCATATTTGATGATTTGCTGATTTATTCATGTTACCTTTGTGCTTGCACAGGATGGAGGGAAACCAAGTGAGCTATAGAGGTCTGCTGTCACTCAGTGACTTGACCCCATATCCTCTGAAAAAAGTTGTGTGAGTGAATTACTTTTTTCAACAAATAATTCTAATCCATATTTCAACAATTTAAGTTTTCTGAAGCTTCTGTTGATTACCTTTTCATACAGAGCCATATGGAATGACCTGACTGACACAGACCCAGAGTCCATGTGCACCCGAGAAAGCGTAACTGTCAACTTCACAGATGACGATATGTGGGAAGGGTGGGGGGAATGGGTCTTCAAAAGGTGTGAGGTCAGCAGCAACGAGAAGTTGTTGATGGTACTGCACAAAGTGTGCAACATATCAGTCCACTGCTTAGAAGCCCAGTGGGCGAAGACCTTCTACAAGCAACTATCACAGCTCGTCAAACGCAGGATTGAGTGCTGCATCGAGGACGACATGTGCAAGAAGCTGAAAAAGTTTGAGAGCATTTTGAACCTCTGACAGACAGAGATCTACACTAGCCTCAAGTTATAAGCTATAAAATACAGGTCAAATGTCTGAATGCTTTGTGTGAAACAAATTCATTGTGGAGGACAACAAGGAAAAAGTAGGGTACTGTTAAAGCATGGTTAATGCAGAACTAGTCCTCTTCATGCTTAATGCACAAAAAATTCTTTAATGGTTATTCATTGTGTCTCAGTAGGAGTAAACAAAACCCAAACCAACAACAAAATCAGAGGTAACATTTCTTCTAATAAGCTTGCCTGTGCATATCAATTGTGCATTTAAAGTATATCTCATGAAACATAAAACTACATCTGTATCTGTGACAAATAGCAGTCCACAATTAAAACCCACCTACAGACTGGTTGCTGTACATTATTCCTGTCTCCATGGGGGAACATAACGAACAGCAGAAGTAGTAAGCTAGGGAAGTTACCGCCTGGTATCAACTGTGTATTTAGACAAGTCAAAATATCTTATTGGCCCGTACGGGGATCGAACCCGCGACCTTGGCGTTATTAGCACCACGCTCTAACCAACTGAGCTAACCGGCCACGTGACTACACCACTTACAGCACATTAAATCAAATGTAATAATAGTTATAAAACTACAAACATGTTGAGTAGAGCTGGGATGTGGTGTTTTTTTCTCTTCCAAATAAAACTACAAACCATGTCAAAAGCAAGTTAAACTATTTTTTTTACGTTAAACGAGACCTTGTTTACATATTGGACACGTGACACTATTTAAAACGTTTATTTATGGAGCTATTTTATGATATTAGTGTGTTTTCTATTTATTTTTATTTCGAATGTTATGATTATTATGTTGTTATGTATTACTCTTACAAAATGTGATCAGATGTATTGTAACTTGTGCATTGTCAATAAAATGTTGAAACTTCAGATGCATACGAGGTATATTTAGCATTTTATTTTGGAGTAATATACCGGAAATTGTTTAAACTGCTTGCCCTGGTTCTGGTATGACGAATTTATTCTGCGACATCTCATTGAACGGTACAATGCCGTTCGTTTGATGTTAGCCAGCAAGCTACTGTTTTCTGTTATTTTTGTGTATGCAGCACGTCAAACTGGACTGTTTTCTTATCTCAAGTTGGGTGAGTTCTGTAAATTGTTATGTCAGTTCAATGTTAAGTGAAGAGTTGACGGATTTTGAAATGCAGTGGGCTTGACTGCAGCCTTTTTAAAATGGCACTACCCGCGAATTGACAATACTAACTTCAACAACTGTTTGCTAAAGGTAGTGATAGCTAACACATAATTGGCTAGCTAAGCATGCAATGCTAAGAGTTGCAAGCTAAGTTAAATGTGAAGCTAACGGTGTTTTACTAACTAGCGTTAATCTTATTAATTTGTTGATACTATTCAAGGGGCGTGTTCACCATGGATTTGTGGTTTCTGCATATAGAGTGAAGGTTTTTTCATAGAGCTATTAACCACTGTGAATTTGACTTTGTGTAAATTAAGGACAAATCCAGTACCACCACTTTACATAGTGTGACTCAGTCCACTAACATGGTCTTTATATGAAAATACACGTAAATGGTACATGGACACAGCTAAGAAGTGTATTTACTGTGCTATTAATAACTAAGTGTTACTGACCTGTATTGCAGTCTCGCCCACAGGATGATTGACACAGAGAGGGGAGCTGGTGATGCTGGCATCACAGAACCCAGCAGTAAGAACAAGGAGACAGAAAAAAAGAAGAGGTCCCGTGTCAAACAGCTGCTGGGTGATGTGAAGAAGCAAGTGGAGTTCTGGTTCGGAGATGTCAACCTTCACAAGGACCGCTTTCTGAGAAAACTCATCGATGACTCAGATGATGGATGTAAGGGGCTATCAATAATACACCACCACATTCATATCTGCCATTGAATCATTTAATGCAAGTCTTGACATGAAGGGTTTGGATTTTGTACTAAATGTGTTGTTTGTCTTAGATGTTGATATATCTGTGTTGGCGGACTTCAATCGAATGAAGAAGCTGACAACTGACACCAAGCTGATTGCGAGAGCGCTGAAAAATTCATCTGTAGTTGAGGTACTGTGAAGTGAATCTTGTCATTTTTATGATTTCTTTTGAACAACACATACCTCAGAACTGTGACACTCTAACAATATTTTAGTGAGAGGTCGTAAGTGGCTCCAAACTAATGTCAAATGAATGCAATAAACACAAATGTCTTCTAATTTTGTTTCAGGTTAACCTAGAGGGAAATAAAGTAAGGCGTCAGCTTCCAATTGGAGACATACCAAATAATGTTGACAGCCGCACAGTCTATGTGGTAAAAAGAGTTTTAAGTTTTTATTTTCATTTGGTTTTCACAGAAATGTCTGGACACATTTGCAGAAATAAACATTTACACTTCATTCTGATTAACTATTTTAATCAGAATGAAACTATTTTACATTTTGGCATTTTTGACAAATGCCAGAATGAAGAATACTCTTTAAACAAAATAATACATTTCTTACTCTCTTTTATTTTTAAGGAACTTTTGCCCAAGGATGTGACACACAGCTGGATAGAGAGAGTGTTCACAAAATGCGGGAATGTGGTTTATGTTAGCATCCCCAGATACAAGTCCTCTGGGGACTCCAAGGGTTTTGCCTTTGTAGAGTTTGAGAAAGAGGAAGACGCACAGAAAGCAATAGAGGTGATTCATATTTCACTTTTGTGAAACTGTTGAAATATCTGATCATTCAGTCAGTCCAGAAAACTCACGGAAAATTTGATTGTTGAAACAGATGCTGAACAATCCCCCTGAAGATGCTCCTAGGAAACCTGGGATTTTCCCCAAGACGAAAAGTAGGAAGCCCATTCCTCTGCCAGGTGACAACCCACCATCAGGTATTTTAGTTAATTAAAATTAATTTCTTTTACATCTCTGCTTCTCTCTACCACCTAGAAACATAAAATCCCTGTCTCATGAAGAAATGTGATGCTGGCATAATATCAAGAAAAAGACTGTTTGTGCGATTCTGTTGTATTGATCCCCACGTCTTGACATTCATGTACTGTAGGTGAAGAAGAGGAGAAGAAAAAGCGGAAGAAGAAGAAAAAGAAAGAAGGTGCCACAGTACAGACTCCTGCTGATGAAGCCAAAGAGCAGGCAATGGAAGCAGAGCCGTCAGAGCAAAAGAGGAAACGCTCAGCAACAGCAGATTTTGAACCAGAGGTTGCTGGCACTCAGAAGGCACCAGGAAAACTGTCGGAGAAAAAAAGGCGACGGTCACAGACAGCAGAGGGATCTGAAAGTGAAGTCCCCTCTAAAATAAGAAAAATGAGTGAAAGTGAAGCTGGAGAGAAGGCGAAAGGTGTAACAAAGACTAGTAAGTGATCACAGTATCTGCTGGTCCATAATCCACAAATAATCTTTCCTTTTACTCCTTCCACTCTATTTTTCTTTTCACAATCTAAAATGTAGTGAGTAAGTATGTAAAAGTATGATGATGCTTTTTGGTTTGTTTTTAACAACAATGAAACCATGAGTTAGATATTGTGTCAGTTGTGTTATTCCCCTTTTAGATCCGCCGATTGAAGGTGTCACAGAGAGCGGTGTTGAGGAAGGGAAAGAAAACAGAGATGATTCAACAGTGAAAGCAAAGAGGAAGAGAAAGAAGAAACACAAGGAAAAACTGAAAATCGAGGAGGAAGTCATCCCACTCCGGGTCCTTTCAAAGTAGGATCCTACATCCCTTTTGCTTAATGCGTCATCAAGAATAATTTAATCAGTGAAAACCCCTTCAGAACAAAAATTGCTTTAACACACTGATGGATGTCTTTCTTCCTCTTTTGTCCACATTAAGGAAAGAGTGGCTTGAGTTGAAGGATGAGTATCTGACCTTGCAGAAGCGCAGCATGACGTCCCTGAAGAAGTGCATTAACAAGATTGATCATAAGGAGCACAAGAGTCTTATGGAGACAGACAATGATCCTAAAGATGGAAACAGTGAGTTTTGTCTCCACTAATCCCAGTGATTTGAGTTCAGAGGGACTAACTGCAGACTGTTAAAATTGGGAAATTAATAAGGTGCATACACAGTAGACAATGTTACTTTTTTAACACAGATAATTCAGCACTTAAAATCACTGTCATAAGAAGGGGGTGGTTTGCCTCTTATTGGTATTTTGATATTCCCATGTGTTGAAAACAAGAAGATATGATATGAAACACTGGAGGCTGATATTTTCAAGTTTCTAAGTACAATGAAGGTATTTCTCCAGGGATTTTAGCAAAAATTCAGTTTCTTGTGGAAAAGACATGTTTTTTTCTTTTTTAAAACAATTTCAGAAATTTCACACAACTGGTACATTTCACCACTGAACTTGCAATTTATATGCAATAACATCATTAGGACAGTCAAAGCACCGTATTACTCCAAAAACATAAAATTAACAAGTTACTCATAATAATCAACCTCTCACTGAAGCTAGAGGGGCTTTGCAGCTGTTTGGTTAGAATAAATGTGCAAGATTGGTTCTGTTCCCTTTAATGCAATAATGTTGGTTTGTGGGTGTTTTGTTTTTTTTTCTCTTGTAGTGGAAAAGAGAAACAAAAGTGAGAAAGCGACTAACCAAGGCCCTCAGTTTACCAGTGGTGTCATCATGAAGATTACAGACAACAAGCAGCTTCCAGGGAGGAAGATCATCAAAGTACAGTATAACTCAATTGTCATTAAGTCCCGAGCATGAACGTGCCAGGAACCTATTGTTTTTGTAGAGATTATCATTATTATTATTCTACTAGTAAAACGCATTTTTGAGGGCTCGAAAACTCTTGAAAATTTGCACGTCAAACCTAGTGAAAATCACAAAATTCTGCAGTGATTGGGCTCGGGCGTGGCCGGGGGGCTCTAGAGCACCCCCAAATTCACGCCTGCTTTGGGAAAAAGTTGCTTTGATCTTCATGAGATTTTGGGGGATCATTGCTCTTATCATAAAGAGCATATTTCAGTTTTTTTAAGAGACTTTGTCCAACAGAAAGTCAGCCATTTTGGATTTCCTGTGTTGTTGTTGTTGTTTTTTTTTTTTGAGGTTTGAGGTCTTCAGGATGCTCAAAAAGTCACGAAACATTGCACTCATAGTCCAACTGGTAAATATATTCGATTTGATGTCACAATTGGGCTTGGGGGTGGCATGTTGGCTCTATAGCGCCCCCTAATGACGTTTAGCCTTCAAACAGGTTAAAAACACCCTTGGTATACTCAAACTCACGAAACTTGCCACACGGGTCAGAAGGGGTGTGTTTTGTTTTCTGGTATAGTCTGGGGCTTGGGTGTGGCAAAATGGCTCGATAGCGCCTCCCTACAAAATTGCGGTACGTTTCACCTAGATGTACGAAATTTGGGAGGAAATGAATCATCTCTAGACTTAAAAAAAATAAATAAAAGCCTTTTGGAGCCATACCCTAAGAGAAGAGAAGAGAATTAATTGCATCAACTTCAAATCAAACGTTGCCGTGGTGATGCAGCAAATTCCATGTTCCAGAATTAGTAAGAGCCACCTTGTCAGAGCTTTTCCAAATTTCACATGTTTGATATGAGTCCCGGCCTGAGTAATATTTAACTCCTTTGCGCAGTGCCTGATGGTCGTGAAGATTCAGTGCAGTGTCAAAAGCATGCTATCAAAGAATGAAGGAATTTGGCTCTCCTGTTGATTCAAAGCAAAATAGTTAAACAGATTTTTGTAATGCAAAAGTTTTGATTTGTAAATATATCCATTGTATCCTGTACCATTCACCACACAAGGAGCACTGGACAGCTTGGCCTATATCACAGATAATTGATTGCTAAAAATGGTACCTTTTTTTTTTTTTATATTTAAAGTATCCCTCGACTCAGAAATGTGTTTTTATGTTTAAGTCTCCTAAAATACCAGACCTTGACTTTACTGACTTGTATCTGTGCAAAGTTTCAGTGAGAGTTTGTACTAAGTTAGCGTAGTGAAGGTCGAGTGTGCAGTTTTTGGATGTAAACCGGATCCTGGAGCTTCCTTCCGCTATCTACTAACGTTACATAATAACAATGTGAACACACTAACCGACTAATAAAAACTAATGAAGATTCTCAACTAACGGTTTAGTCGACTATTAGGGGGCAGCCCTATTTTAACTTCTAATCACCAGCAGCATCTCCCCCCCCAACTTTACTGTGTGAGTCTGTTCCTCATTCATGGTAAAGTTAATCACAAAGAGTTACGTTTACCAAGTGAGGCATCTGTGCAAAGACAATTAAATCAAATTTAGTATTCTTCAGGTTTTATCTGTGCTTTTTTGTGGACTATTTTGTGTAGGATGCTCTGTGCAAAATATCACCAGTGGCGTACATCGACATCTTGGAAGGAGATGCCGAGGGTCACATCCGCTTTCACACCCCAGAGGAAGCTAAAGCCGTTAGTGACGCGAGAGCAGAGCTACAGAAAGAGTACAGCTGGAAGCTTGAGATTCTGTCAGGTATGAATTTTTATTTCCTTATATCAAGGTAGAATTATTTGTGCATAGCCTTTACGCACCTCTAATCCTCTCCAATTGAGTGCCAGCTCACTGTGGTTTTCATAATTGATGATGGCGGAAATAATTTATTGGGACAGTGCCCATCAGCTTGTCTCAAGTTCTGTGTTTTTCAAAACATTTCACAGTTAAAATTTCACCACTTTCAGGCTTAAGAATTGTTGATTGAATTTTGAGTCATGATATAACATAATTAATCTCAGTTCAACGCCTTTTCAAAGGTGACCATGAACAAAGGTACTGGCAGAAGATCCTAGTGGACCGCCAAGTCAAGCTGAATCGTCCGAGG
This sequence comes from Siniperca chuatsi, assembly GCF_020085105.1. NCBI lineage: Eukaryota > Metazoa > Chordata > Actinopteri > Centrarchiformes > Sinipercidae > Siniperca > Siniperca chuatsi. The sequence continues at coordinate 9,588,316 of NC_058063.1, forward strand.
GAAAAGAAGCGGGGCACAGAGAAGGTGGGATCAACCTTTATGTTTTTAAATAGAAAAATACATGAACACACATGTTACTGTGCACAACAATATATTATTGATCAGTTATTCCATTTTGAGTATGTAAACAAGAGGCTGTTTACAGTAAGTTGCGTCAGCTCTTAGCACATTAATGTGGTATTTGCGATATACTGTATAGTATTTAGCTGTGACATTGTATTGAGACATTGTAATACAAACATCATATACACTTCTATATGGTTATATTCAGAATGTGCAAAAAAATATATAACCCAACATAGACATTTGTGATTGGAATTTAGAATGCAGATTTAGTAATCAGCTTATCCTGAATCCAATCCACTAATACCTGGAATCATTTTGGCATATGAACACACACAGTCACATACTATCACAACAGTTAAAGCAGTGCCCTTTGTGTTTATTTGCTATGGCATCTAATTTCTAATTTTCTTGTCACACTTCAGCTCATATCCAAAGCCGAAAAAATCATCCTTGCCAGGGCCAGGGAGGCTACTAAGCACATCCGTTTCCAAGAAGACTGACAGCTGCTGAAACTAGGCTTTGACAACCATACATGTTTAACTGTGTAGACTTTACACGATGTGATTTGAAGGGGACAGTTAGTGGTAATACTTAGCTGGAAGAGAACTGGAGGCTTGAACAAGCGTAAACTAGTTAAAATTTCCCCTTATTTTTTTGTTTACACTGGAGCTCCCAAGATGACGTGGGATTTTGGCTTTCTTTTTTTTAAATAGGCTTTTTTTCTAAAAAAAAAAAAAAAAGATTCTGTATATGATGTAAATATGATTGATTTGAATGTTCTCCCAGTCAAGACGTGGACAAGTCATGGCATTACAAAAAGATATTTGCCTTTTTGTTTTTTAATAAAATGTCATTATTTGATTATTACAGTATTTGTAGTTTGGTATTCATAACACACTTGTGCTTCTTTGTGTGAAAGAAAAAAAATGCTTTTCCTAACAGGAATAATTTGCATCAACCTTCATGAACTCACTCCCAACTATTACTATAAGTTATTGTAGTTTAGATGGCGCTTTCACCCGAGTTAAAATGTGAAACATTGGGTCTGAATGATGGTTTTGCAGCCGCTGCAGAGTCACCGGCTAGCAGATGTTTCAGTTGCAAACATTTTTATTTGCACACCTTTCATTCATTGGATGTATGTTGTGATAGACCACAGTAAACTGTCTAACTTGTTTCCCCAAACTGAATGTGAATTGCCTTCAATTTAGTAGATTACATAACACTCAAAACGAGTTGTGCTGGGGCGTATAAGTGAGATGCTTAGTAGTATAAAAATAGCTGCCATTACATAATCTCAGTTCCATTTATGGCTTTTATTGGCATGAAGGTAGAAACTGCCAGAGGTAATGTGTGGCGGCACCACATCTTGTCATCAGCCTGGTCTCTAAGAAACCTTAGTTTCTGCTAGAAACCATGCAGCTGATTATTTGGTGGGCCTCAGATGGCTCCTCACAAATGTCACCATCGGGCCAAATCACTCCTCTGTCCAAAGAGGTGGTCCAGTACCTCCTGGATTCTTTATTCCCAGGGGAGATGCATTCAAAGCTGAAAAATGCTCCATTCTCAGCAGGACACTGAGGTTTCTGGGTGGCATTGCAGCTGGAATTACAGACTGCAGTCTCACTCAATTTGGGTTGAAGGCTAAAAGGCTTTGGGTTTGTTTTGCAGCTCTCGGCAGGCTTGGGTGTGCTCACTGGAAAGGTGGTTCTCTTGGGCCAGTCCTGCTGTTCATTACGGACAGTGGTGATGCTTTGCGGTGTGTCCCAAGCTTTATAATCATCCTTCATGGTAGTCGTTGCCTGAAAGAGCTCCTTGCTTTTCTCACTGGTTTGCATAGATGGCTGGATGGGTTTGGTGCGCTGGCACTTGGGTGCCGTGTAGTCCGCATGTGTTGTGGAGAGGAAGTTGTTGTGATCTGCTGGTGGACTGGACTCTTTGGCTTTGCCTTGGCCATGGAACTTGGTTTCAAGGGACCAGGTCTTGAATTGCCGAAAGAATTCACTGGTTTCGTCAAAAAGTTCTTGGTTTATGTCCCAAGCCACCTTTGGCTTTGAGGGCGCTGCGTGCTCTAATGTCAGACCTGTGTTGGTTTTGTACACAGGCTTCTCGCTGCGAGTCCTGGGCTGCAGTGGATGGATGACATAATCAGACCTGTAGCTGGTGACGCTTTCAAAAGGTCGTGGTTCTCGCACCTGTGGGTCCGGCTTAGAGTTAGCTGCAGCTTGAACAGAATTTCCTTCTTTGGAAGCACTGACAACTAGTCCTTGGTTGATTTTCAAGCTGTCATTCAACTTATATGGCTGCCGCTTGTTTACTTTCCATGCGCGGAAGTCGTCTGAAAACGAGACAATTGAATCGGGATGTTTGTATTTGATGTTTTATATTTCTTGCAAGGTATGACTACTGATACTCAAATTGCTTACTTTGGTACACTGATATGTAGTCCTCCACCTTGGACGGCATCTGGTTTGCTTCAGAGCGTACAGGATTGTGTGGAGCGCTGCTGCATCTCTGTTGGCCTTTGGGTGGCGTAGGTGGCTTTGGGGCCTTTGGTGGACCTTTTATCCATTTGTGGGTCACATAGTATGATCTGAAACACACATAGACATTTTTATACACAAATAGAGTTTAGGTGGGTTGAGAGATCATGGAGACTATTGGAGCTCACAGGTGGGGGAGACTGGTATCATTCTGCCTCACCCATCAGGAACATCAGTCCTCAAAGAGGAGAGCAACTTTTCAGTTTCACTAAGATGTGTCCAGTGAGATGTAACAAACACTTCAGATCTTACCTAAAAGTGGTCATATCGGAATTCATCCCCTTCAGTGGATGGTACGGGTTTTTCTGTATCGTGGTCGAGACGACAGCCGTGTGGCAGCGTGGGGGAAGGAACCTCTCTTGGTACTCTGTGATCATGGAGGCCCGGGTCTGGGCTCTCTGAGAGCTGGAGAACTTCCTGGACATCAAGGCAAAGCATTTGTATAAGACTTTCAACAACAAGGCAACTGTGCTTCAACCTTCATAAGACCTACAAAAGCATTAAGACAAAGTATTAAAGAAACACAAGAGAGGCTCAAATACATTATGAGTAAGCATAAACACATGTTTGCAGACATATTACATCAAACATATCCTGCAACTACAGGTCACATAATTCCATTGGAGAAAAAATAAAAGTAGTAATATTTGAAAATACACAAGCAGGTCACCAGCTAGTATTTTGTTTTCTTCCAAAAAAAAAAAAAAGCCCAACCAAAATCGCTGTCTCGTAAAGAAAACATTATAAATAGATGACCCCACCTCGTAGATGTGGCTCGTTGGCTGCCGTTTTGCTGTGTACATTGCTGCCTCATCGGTTTGGGGTGCATCGCTCGTCCGGCGGTGCGCCCTGTGCGCTCGTTGGCGTCCTGCGGCTCGGAGTTGTTGCAGCCTGCTCTCTGACTCTTCGCTGCAGGCCTACAGCGTATGAATTATTGACCGGAGGAGCATGGGGTGTGTGTTGAACGAGGGTAGCACGCAGCGGCCGAGAGCTTCTAAAAATAAACACCAGTGGATCGCTCTGTGATGCGGGGCCGGTTGCCAAGGCGAGGACGCTGCTCGTGCTGATGCGCGTAAAGAGGATTCCAACCCCCCCTCCCTGTAGTAATGTTACAGAAAGTGGAGTAGCCACTTCTGAAAAACATACCAAGTAGCTTAGTCTATCAGTCCTGTGGTAGCCCATGTGTCCCCTTTTAAAATAGAATGGCATTAGACTTCTCAGCGAGAGTGTGTTGTTTTTTCTGTTTTATTTATTTATTTATTTTTTTAAATCATGCTGAATATGCAAGATGCAGTGGGGTCGTGCATTTTGCAACGTGACTTGGTCGCAGGACTCCATCTGTCACTTTGTAGTCATGTCAAAACAAAACAAAAAAAAAAAAAAAAAAAAAAAAAACAAGGGGAAAAAACACAGAGAGAGGATATGAGCACATGCGCACAAACACACACCTTGAAAATTGTGACCTTGTGAAGAAACCGATTCCGCCAACGGATGTAGTCATGGGGATTTTGCCGCACACAAATGTTTAATTATGGATTATTGAATCGACAGGATCAAGGGCATTGCTATGTTTGCCCACTAGATGGCGTCCAAAGCTTTGAAAAAGACAAAAGACATGTAGAGAGAACATTAGGTCCACATTACCTTCTTTCAAAGAAATAGTTTAATTTGTAATAGAGAGTTGACAGTTTTTTTTTTTTGTTGCAATCTGGCGTCAGATTAGAATATAACTTGAGTTACGCTAGGCTGTAAATTAGTTTTTTATTTACAACATGGCCTATACAACCATAAAACCAGAACAGAAATAAAACAGATGAAACATGATTTAGCACATATAAATACATATAATACATATAAATACAAGGAAAACGAATGACAATTAGAGACACAAAATGAACAGAATAATTTAGCACCAATCAGCAAACAATAGTCATATAAAAAGAAGGACATGAATTACATTTCTCTAAAGATAACAAACTCTTGATAATCTGTACTTTGGCATTCCATATTTGAACAACATGATATCTGAATACTGGCCATGTCTGGTTTTACAAAAAGGAAGATGGTCAGCCTGTCTAGTTATTGATATTTTGAGACTGACATTTCAGTATTTTGTACTGATATTCAGTACTTTTCATTTAATCTAATCCTTAGTCATAAGGTTAGATATTTAGTGTTTCTTATAGAATTGTATTGTTGGCGGGGTGGAAAAGTCTCTGAAGCAGCATTTAGACCATGAAATACTAGGAGCCTCCATAGATTTAAATGAACTAACTAATTATTTAATTAATAACAAAAGCTGAATAAATGGAGTTTATGAACTGTGAAAATAGCAACTGTAGACTCATGTTCAAAGTACCTGTAAGTCAAATGCACATTAGTAACTACACTGGGTCACGTTTATACAGTTTACATAGTCAAAGTGAAATACAAGTACTGGACAAACTGCCCATCTGTAGTTTTTAACAAAGGCTTTGCACCCGCACAGGAGTTTTCAGTTTTTCTCGCTTATTAGACCTCTGCTCAGGTTGAAGTTGGGGAATTGCATGAGGTCAGAGGACTCAATCTACCAATAAGAATTATAAAAGGGAAAGTTGTCCCGCCCTAACAGGTGAGTGAGGGAGATGTCAATCAAGTAACCTGAAGAGGCCTGATCAGGTAAAATAATTAGAATCACCTGTATGCATTTACCATCCATCCAACTCTTGGATTTTGCCCTCATTATATGAAACATTATGGGTATACATTTTGCACTCCAAACCTGCAGATTATGCAACAAAACAATGACTTCAGTGCCTTGCTGTCACTATTAACTAATGAATTTAAAGTGCTTTAGCATTGCTTATTTTAATTCGCTTGCGACTGTGCAAAAAATGTAAAACAATGCAAGCAATAAGTTCCACCAGAGTGGATGTGTGTACTTTTGTGGACATATACACTTCACTAATGGATGTGGCATTTGACAACATCTCGTCACCTGAAAAATTATTTTCCAGTAGTAGTAGTAGCTTAACTTTGTTCCAAATTGCATGCCAGAAAGATTATAATGTCTGATTTTATAATTAGCATTAGCATAATGGACTCAACCCATCTGAGAGGGCAGACATGAACTTGAAGTTGATGAATGTTAAGAGCTAATGTATTAATCAAATTACTGTAGAAAATACTTGGTTATTTTGGGAGCATAAACGAGGCAAAAACTGCACTGATAAATGATATTTCAGATCCACACTGATGACCCTTATCCTTCATTCTCTTGAGTGATTTGGAGTGAAGATATATTTTCACAGAGAAGCATTAAAATGCAAAAAGGCTGGAAAGAGGAACCTCGGAATAAGAAGTCAGTAGCCTGGGGAGGTTTATGGATATTTTAACTCCTTCCCCATTAAGAATTTCTGACTGTATATGTAAAATTACTTCTCTATTCGGTGCCATCAGAATCACTCAAAATACATTTTGGCATCGTGGAATGGGTGAACAGAGTAGAGGGATAGATGCTGATATTGTTGTTTGGTAAATATAACTTAAAAGTAGCTCAGATTGAGAGTCTGAACTCAAATCCCAGCCTTCAGCCAACACTTGTTGTATTGATGCTTATGTAAGCCAGAAGGGTTGTGCCAAAGCCTAGTAAATACATTAGATTGTCATTGTGCCATTCAGGCACACTGTTCAGTTATGAATGTGGATTAGAGTTGATGCAGAGTTCAAAAATGTTTAGTCTAATTCTTCACTGCGTTTCTGTCAGTATTCTAGATCGGGGCCCTGCAGTGTTTGCCAGTATTATGTAATGTGAATCACTGATTGGTTGTGTGCATTGTCTGCTACTGTGCTAACCAAATGCACGAAACAGATATGAACTAATATCAGAGTTCAAGGCATCAAACAGGGACGCAGGACTGTGGGGTCGCTAAACGCCAGCATCCACCCAAACGTTGGCCAGAGAGCGTTTAAGATTTTAGTGCGTTTTTACGCAGCGCCATGGCCAAAACCAAATATGTTAACGATATGTTAACGTTGCCGTACACTGGCTGCAGAAAATGTAATTCTTCAATTTTAAACAACACGATAATTCCGCGAATGATTTATTATCTTAAACGTGTTTGCTGTCCTGCAGTGCCCTTACAGTAAAACAGTTTTTGTTTGTTGCTAAATGCAACTAGTAATTGCCTCTTTACGCAGCGTTCCGTTATTCTAGAACTGGAGATCTGACAGAAATACCATATACACTTCATGTCAACTAATGGCAATTGTGCTCGACTGTAAAAGCTCAAAGGGAGGGGGTCAATGAATTATGTTAATCACTCGGGACAGATTGGAGGCGTGTTGCTGCCGTAATAAGGGGGAGCACGCCTGCACCGTGGAAAAGCTCCGAGTGGTAATGCTGTCTCCACTACATGCGCGCTGCCTTCTCATTCCCCACTCTCTCTTTCCACTTTATTGTGCGTAATAGCAATTTCCTCTGCAGTAGACTACTGTGCAAGGCTCGGTGCAACAAGTTTGCAGGAGCCACAACACGCCGTCAGACAGGTTGACTTGCTTTGGCTGGAGCGGAGTGGGGCTCCACTCATCTATCTGTCGCTGTCACCACAAAGTCACCGTACGTGAACGCCGCGTCGCGCGCGCACACACACACACACACACACACACACACACAGCCATAAATTCGTGACTCCGCGCCAGATGCAGTTTGCTCCCAACAGCGCGTGTAGTTGTAGTTAAATGGAGATCGCGGAGGCAAGAGGAGCATCTAAGTGCGTGGAGAAAATGGAGAAAGAAGTGGCGCCTCAGAAGCGACAATATTGGCGCACAACAGTGCTGAACATAATCTCGTCTTTATGTTCAGTGGCGTCCATCGCCTTCTGCATTCTTCTGAGCATTAACACAGCTGATATTAAGAACCGGGTTGTGGATTTGGAGAGTGGGAACGGCGAGCACACCTTTATCCGTGCCCCTGGCTACTCCATGGGTGATTTTAATTCATTAATTGAACAAAGAGTGGATGAGCTGCTGTCTCAGGTAAGATCGACTCTTTCTCTCCTTGAGTTAATTGTTTTTACCCGCTTAATTGCCCATGAAGTGGACACTATTTCAGTTAACAGCCATACAGAAATCCCCTCAAATACTTTTGACTTTATGGAAAGCATCATGTGCATATGAATGAAAATGACATTCTTTTAACATTTCAGCGCTCCTATGAAAATTTTGTCAAGATTCGTACTGCAAGACAAGCATCACCTGAATGCAACTGCCCTCCAGGTAAATGAAAACTACTTTTCCCAGTGCATTCTGGACATGTGGTTGTCTGCTGGTGTGTGAGACACCGGATTTGGAGCCTGTTTGAGTCAGACTCAGAGTTTATGTAGTCATGAATGGAAGCTTTCTAAACAGGTCCTCAGTTTATTTCATCGAAACCGATGACACATGACAGTCTGCCTGGATAGTGTTGATAGTTTGGGGAGGTCTTGCTGTGAAGGATGCAGACAGCTGACTGGCCATTACACTTAACATAAAGAAAGGTATTTAACAGCGGTCTATACATAGAGGTGCTGAGAGGTTGTTTGACTTGTGAAGTTGCCTGCTCACTTGTCCACTTGGAGGAAAAAAACAAAACTAAAGCTTCTTGAAATTCACATTTCCCACCAGTAGATGGAAACATTAATTCCTTCAGCATTCTGATCGTTTTAGGATGGAGTCAAGGTTGGGTTAGTCAGTGCATCAGTGTTGCTCTAGGATGTTAGAGGGGAATGCTACACAGTTTGAGCTGTAACATCATATTGTTTTCAGATTGTTATTATTTTTTAATGACACCATGCTGTTTAGTATTGTGCATCATTGTCTGATATCATTGGGAGAAGGTGCTGCTCCTGAATGTGTGGTTGACAGCTCCAGTAATAATGAGATGGGGGGGAAAAAAAGCATAAAATAACCCTGCAGGTGTTTTCTGAAGATATGGATACAAAACTGCCACCACATAAGCTTGTATCCAATTCTAATGTTCAGATGGTTGTGCAGTTTACAATTTCGGTGGGTCCATTAAGAATGCTTTCTCCCTGTTACACATCAACTAAGAGTTGTGGACATAACAAATTCAGTTACTGAATCTCCATTTATTGTATCTTACAGCATTATTTTTTTCATTCTGGTGTCAGTCAAAGGAATTGCATATTGTCTCTTTTGAATGAAAACCATGTATCTCCGCATATCTTTGCATGATTTTAAATTTCTCAGATAATGGGTTGAGAAAATGATCCTACTTCTTAAGCTAATTTTATCATTTAAAAACCCAGCTGATTATCTGAAGAAATACATTGCTACAAAGCCGGGAAACAGGGATGTTTTTCTTAGCTCATATACGTGGTTTTCATAGGACAGAGAGGATATGTGAATTTCTTTAGGACTCCACCACACATGAATATTTGATCTCAGTTCTTCTTTATCTATCCCAATGTAGATAAAAGGAGTCCTTCAATTCAGAATGAAGTGTAATAGCTTGCCTTTGCAAATAACACGTCAATTCACATGACAGTAACATTTCCAAGTGCTCTCAGTGAGGCACATGTGAACATTACGCTTGTGTCTGGCAGACTGCTTGCTGTCTGTGTTAGTACTCTGCTCAACCACTAGACTACATGCTGCAGCAAACTGACATGTTTTTGCAACTTTTTAAAAGTTTGATGAAGAGGGCTCTGTATGAATCACAGCCTCAGACAACTCCAGCTGGGAATGTGATGCAGTAAGTGTGAACATACTGTAGGTGACCTCTCTGGAAAAGTCATAGTAGTGACATGGTGCAGAGTAGCCTTGTGGCTGGATCTTTGGATGGACAATCCAGGTGTCAGAAAGCATCTGTGTTGCAGGACTGAAGTGTCCTTGGGCAAGATGCTGAATCCTTACTAAAGCCAGGGACTGTTCTCTTCCTGTCCCTGACCTCTCTATTGGGGTGGGGAAGCAAAAAGATTCCCTCTACCAGACACGTGCAAGATTATTACATCTGTCATAATCAGACATATGTGAAAAAAGAACCAAGACTGGTGAAAGTAATAATCATAAATGACTGACCAAAATTTCATAGTTTTTTAACAAGTGGTTTATCAACTGCGAATGACTCATCTGCTGAATGGGAATGCCTGAATTACTGTGCCAGAAGTACTGGAAGTATTAACCATAATGAGACTCTCACAATCATGCTGCTCTCTGTTCTCAATCCCTATCATATGTCTGCTATTTATTTTCTCCCACCACATTTCTGCAAAGGGCAGAAATAAAACAATGAAAACATTTCACATCAAATGAAGCGTGACAACGCTAAAACCAAGGCGGCACCGAGCTTGATCTTGGAAACTGGCACTCTGAAATTTGATTCGATTTTGTTTTTTTTCTCATGTCCAGCACTTATCCAATAGTTTTTTGAATTATGGTTAAATACAAAACATATATCGTATACACACATATATCATCGGTATAATTTGAAGAATCTGTAGTGAATTTAATATTGTAATGTTCAAGCAGTAAAAGTGTAGTACACATGCAACTTCTACCATACTTTGTTGCTTTGGCATGAGCTTTTCAGGCCAAATATCTTTATACCGTATGAATGCTGAATGGGTTCACTCAATATTTATCCTCTCTTCTGTCTAGGAGACCGCCCCTGGCTCTGATGTGGCTTTTTTTTTTCTTTGAGGGGAGGACTCTAATGTGCTTTTCACAGTCTTCACTTTATTGCTGTCAAAGAAGATGGAGTGCTTGCAAAGACAGAGCAATGGTCCATAGCTTGAGGATATTTTATAGGTTGCTTCTGAATCAGAGGAAGTTTGTGAACTTCAAGTATATTTTATTCATGCTGATGTAATTCTTGTTTATTGAAGGTGAAGTTTTTTTCATGGTGCCATTTGTCATTCTCACAGTGTCTGGTGTCGATGTGTGGATGAATGCAATTGACTTTGGTCCCTTGACTTTGCCTCTTGCACCACCAGCATGTTTTTTAGTGAAATGTCCTGACATCTTTCGCATGGATTGTCATGAAATTTGTTACAGATATTCATGGTGCCCAGAGAATGAATTCTACCGATTTTTAAGGGACAGTGATGATTTTTTTTTTCCCTACAGTGGCACCGTGAGGTTGACATTTCTGTTTTTTAGTGAAATATCGTAACATCTACTGGATGGATGGACACAAAATGTACAGGCGTTCATGGTCTCCAGAGGAGAAAGGCTACTCAATTTGGTGATCCCCTCACTTTTCCTCTAGCGCCACCATGAACCATGACGTTGACATTTGTAGTTTTGAGTGAAATATCTTGACAAGTGTAATAGCAACTTTGCCGATCCCTTAACTTTTTATCTAGAGCATTATCAGGTCAGCATTTGCATTGTGAGCATGTTAGCAAAGGAAAGCTCACTGTCATTGTGAGTCTGACAAGGTTATAGAAGTGCAATGCTAACCTGGTGGAGTACTCTATTAAGTAAGGACCCCGCTCCACATTTTCTGGACTGCACCCTGAGTTAGAAAAATAGTTTTTACACCATGCATTTGGTGTTAATAGTCTTGGGTGAAGCGAATCTCCTCCTTTATAATTGTTTCAGCACTAGTGGGCAGTTTTCTTTTTCATTTTTTTGTGAACCTTCTCCTCCCCTGGGATCTGCATTCCATGCAGGGCCTGTTGTTTAATGGGACTATAATAAAATGTGCAGTCAGCAAGCACTGGTGCTTTGCTCTTTCCCTGTTTACTCACCCATACTGTATGCCTCAAGCCCCCTCTCCCCTACATCCCCTTTTCCCCACTCTGCAGCATTTCTTGAACTTAACGCTTCAAAAAGCCTGGCAGCTGAACACTGGCCAAAGTGCTCATGAGAAAACAGAAATGTACAATTTATAACGTGCAGGACTTTGTTTTTCCCTCCTAAATATCCAACACTGGTTGTCAAAGGCAAAGGGTCAGCAGGGGGTCATATCAGCTGGCTGTTATGTCTTGAGATTTCAAAATAAAGCCAGAAGCAGATGCAGCTATATCCGTTTGGCTTGCTTTGTCAAGTCCAGATTTGATTCACTTCAGCAGAGGCAAAACTACACAAACACACAGCCCACAAAATTCTCAACCTAATCGCTCCTTTTCAACTCCTTGTGGCCAAGCTGGGTTACACTCCCCCTTTTCTGGCCTCACAAAGTGTGTAATCCCAGTGGCCTGATACAATTACAGTTGTGCCAATCCCCTCAGATATCCTTAATGCAGTGGGCAACTGGTAATTAATCACTGACAGCTTTTGAATTTAGCCCTCTGTGTGGTTTGGTGCTGGGAGGTGCCCTAATGGCCATGTAATTACTGAGTGCTAGGTAAAGCTAAGCAGACTTCCAGGTAGCCACTGCGGCCAGCTGCTTTTAGTTAGGTGGATCAGGTTAGGCTGCCTTTGTGAGCTAGTGAGGCTGGAGACGAAAGATGGAGCCTGTGAAGCCTTGCCTGGAGGCAGCAGTGAATGGACAATTATGATTCTGATTGCTGCTAAATTGCTTAACAGGGTATCTACATGTAAATCATGAGCATAATGTACTCTTATTGGAGGGATCGTGTTATGCATGAAGAGCTTGACTCATTCAGCTCAGATTTTACATCGATCCCGATAAATTACCACAACGTGATTTTTATCCTGATGAGTCATCAGAAGTGGTGCATTTGCCCTAATTTTCAATTCTCACACAAGGTTTATTATAAAGGGCAGGATTCTGGAAATAGCACAGATGGTCTCTTTATACTTTTGACACAGCAGTTTTTATGGGAGATGATGTGGCATGCCAGCTGAAAGCAGTGGTAATGACTGTGGGGTTTGAAAGGGTGGCACACTTTTTCTCCTCTTACTATACATTAACCTGAAGGGACACTCTGAATAAAGATGAGATGACATGATTTTCATATGAGCGATGTCACAACAGCACTCTGCTGGAGATTGAAGTACCTCAGGCTGGGAGAGTGGGGACAGGGCCAAAAGAATAGAGGGGAATCGAAATGCTCGTGCCTAATGGTTCGTCTCACGTGTCCTTGAACATTTCCTGGCGGTGATCCTCAATCGTCATTTTGTGTGGAATAAAGTAGGAAGCCTGGAGATCCTGTCTTGGCTGCTTCTACGGTTACTACTTGGAGTTAAATGAAGGGGTTTCCATCACTACAATATAACGGCACACCCCCACAATTGAATAAAACAATTGTCCCCCCCCTTTTTTTGGCATGCATTTGCTCCTAAAATAGGCTGTGTTTGCAATAAAATTAATGTTTTCCCTTCAGGATTCATTGATGACGCAGAAAGTGCAAAGCATAAAGTTGGACAATGAGATTCAAACTGTTAAAAGGTGGAGCAAACTTATTCTAGTGTGGTTTTGTGCCTGGCTTCATTAAGCTTTTTGTCAATGGATGACACTCAAGTTGTTTGATTACAGTTGAATGGTTTTCCTGTTGCATGTGCTACATTTAAACTTTTCTTGGTCCTCTATGTATCTACTCAGGCATGATGTTTGAGGGAGCGTCTGAGACAGTATTCTTTGCAGTGTATCCATTTTGTTGTTCATGTAGATGCTTTCTTTTTATTCAGTGCTTGGCAAGTATCTGAGTGTCTGCACCTTCAAGGGGCACTTTGGTGGTGGTGGTGATATAACATTACCCTTCCTTCTGTTGCCCTGTAACCTCCAGTGCAGAAAGGGGAATCACTGCTGTTGGTTCCCTTTGATGCTCCTTCTCCCCGGATGCAGTGCTCCTCTGTCAGAGCTGGGTGGCAAATCCTCCACAAAAGACGGCTCACAAACTCAGTGCCTCATCCGCTGGGTGCCCTCTGACACTGGATAGAAAGTTCCAGTCATCCTCCTACTGAAGTCTCCTTTGTGATGGCTTAAGTTCACCCTTCCCCCCATGAGGCCACATATTCATCCCTGACCCACCAATATTCAAAGAGACTTTAATAGGGTCCAATGTGACACCCTTGTGGAACAGCTGGTCTACTGTTCAATATGGGGATTTTTCTATGACTGCAATGGCCACTGAAGTTTGTTTTCTGTGTACTTAGACTCTACTGATGCAATATCATCTTAAAGAAGGGAAGTATTTAACCTCTAGTAGCACCATGGAGCTGTTTTTCTACGAGTGGGTCCCCGTTTTATTCATCAGGTGGCGGTAACATGTCAAGATATGCTGAAATGCACCAACATAGGCAGTGAAGAAGAGGACTGCTAGCTAGTAAACATGGATGTAAACAATGTAGCATTTAAAATTCGGCTTTGCAAATGTTTTATGAGGAAGGAAATGCATTCAACACGTTTGTCAGACTTAAAGGATACACACACAGTGTTTTGGTGAGTAACAGTGAATGTAAACATAACTTTAGTTTGTTTACAAGAAAACCCCACAGTGCACCTTTTTTTTAATATATTGTATTTCTTTTACCAGCCTGTCTTATTGAAGGTCTCCTGATGACACTTTTGATACATAGTCAGTATTTCCTGTTTGTGAAGCATTATTGGCAGGATGCTAGCAAAATGTCAGATGCAAACTACATTATACATGCTCTCTGATTTAGAATGCAATTTTTCCTATTATTTTTCCTATAGCTGCTGCTGCTATTATTATTATTATTATTATTAACACTAAAATTACATTTCTACTATTTAAAAAAAATTCTAGGTGGTATTTGCATTGTGCTTTCCTCTCTCCCTCGCTCTCTAAACCTCTCCCTCTCTCTCTCCATCTCTCTCGCTCTCTCAAAACCAGCACGGCAGGTTTTGAGTCTGGTTCTGTCCAAGGTTTCTGCCTCTTAAAGGAAGTTTTTTCTTGCCACTCTCGCCAAATGCTCGCTCATGGTGGGATTTGTTGGGTCTCTGTAAATAATATTATAAAGAGTACGGTCTAGACCTGCTCTATAAAAGTGCAATGAGATAACTTGAATTTAGCCCTCAATGCCTGTCTCCGTGAAACAATTCTTATTTCATTAGTTTTGAATATATGAATGATTTTCCAGTGTCTGTCATCAATTTCAAATCACCAGTAAAGCACGATGATGCCAGTGTTTACCCGTGTCATGGAAATTCTGGGCTCCAGACAAGCAAAGAGAACTAGGAACCCCTGAGTGCTTCCCACATGCTCTCCTACCCCCCGCCCTCCCCACCGCCTGTGGCTTTGAGCCCCAGGCCTCTCAGCCCTAGCAGGCATGGAGGATGGGGGGGGCACAGATGCTGCTACTCTGTACTCCATCAGCCTAATAAGAACAGGCACTACAAATAAAATAGGCTGGTGCGCAAAAAAAAAGCCAAAAAAAAAAAAAGCATTGGGACGTGCCACGGCAGGAAGCTATAATTTTGCCAGCGTGTGCCTGACATGCAAACTATGGTTAATATGGTCTTTCCACCACTCATGGGCATCCCTAAAAAGATGTCTTTAATTTTGAAAACAATATATGGGTGGTGTTTTCTGAGTCTGTTTATTTTATTTTTGTGTATGCATCATTTAGTCCATAGACTGAGGGTAGAATTAGCTTAGAGCTGTTCCATGTTATGTTCAGTTCTTAAGTCCAAAAACAGCTTGACACAAAGTCATTTTCATTTTGGTCCTAAACCTGCAAGGGACTGTATGAAAATCATTGTTGTGGGGATGGGGGTGAAATCTTCTGTTTCATGTTTTAAAAATTCAAGACCCTTCCAAGTGTTATTAAAATTTAATTTGTAAAACATGCAACACCCTCCCCCCAATATCTCAAAATGTTACTCCAGTATGAAATTGGTACAATTTAACCATTATTAACTACAATGCAAAGCCAATGTAGATGATCTGTCCCAATTTAAGCATTTATTATCTTAATAGAACATACATTTTCAAAATGTATCAAAAATTCAATACTCACATTAGAAGTGAAAATTAGCAATTACCCATTTTACGGCAAACGGATGATGGCATCTGTTTTACGAAATAGTCCATCCACTCTCTATTTTTGAACCATGAGCTACTAAATGATGATGACAGATATTACAACTGCACTGAATGTGTGAACTGGACCCAGGCACCAGCCCTGGCTTGTGTTGATTACATACCCTAATGAAGGGATGACACACTCTTTGCTAGAGATAACGTTCAGTCACAAGTCACTTAATAATATCTGCATGTTTCTCAAAATGGGAATATCTGTATCAGGGCTTTGAGACAGGACTGTTGTCCTCTGCATATGTCAAAATGCACCCTTATGACCAATGGGGAACATGAAAATCATCTTTTTGATATAATTTGATCTTTTTGTTTTTGTTTTTTTATTTTATTTTTTTATATAATGAATCTCACAAGGGAAGGTTGAAATAAAATCTAATGTGGGGGGAGCCTCTCCTGGTCTCCCAAAAAGTCACAATACCCTTGCTTTAGCAAAAATTTAAAATTATAATACCCTCCACCTTTTCTGACACCCCAAATAATTTTTGTACAGTCCCTAACCACAAGTTCATCTTCTAGATGATTTCTCTTGATTGCCATTTCTGACTTAAAATAACAATTCTTTCATTCTCTTTTGTTTAATTTCCAGGGGTTTAAAGCAA
The DNA here is from genome assembly GCF_020085105.1 of Siniperca chuatsi. Classification (NCBI taxonomy): domain Eukaryota; kingdom Metazoa; phylum Chordata; class Actinopteri; order Centrarchiformes; family Sinipercidae; genus Siniperca; species Siniperca chuatsi. The sequence goes on from NC_058063.1 coordinate 9,604,477, forward strand.
GATATATCAATCTACACCTAACGCGGCATTGGCATTAATCCTTTCTGAACATTTATTTACGGTGGTTGCGAAACATTTATTAGAGCTAACATTTTGGAGTGCCCTCTTCAATTTTCAAACCCTTTAGTCTCAGCAAAAACAAGCATGCAATCCCTCAAGCTCTCCAAAGACAGCAGGGATTCAGGCGATTTCTCAAAGTGGAAAAAGTGATGGAGGGATGCAGGGTTTGCCCAGCGGCTGGCCAGATTATGTATGCTCCCAGGCTCCCCCAGGGCACCACCAAGAGGTTGGACTCTGAGAAAACGATCTAACCGGTTGGATCAGACTGCTGGTGTTTCTTGTCCACTGGGCCAAACACCAACATTAAATGTCCAGTGTTTGTCAGAAGTCCACCCCTTCCCTATCCCCTTCCATGTTCAGATAGATACAAGAATGTCTTGCTTGAGATTTTTTTTCGGCTTGTTTGATACCCCCCTCTTCACCACCACTCACCAGGGGACTTGAACTTTACCAGCTGGCTCTTCCTTCTCGAAGCTGTGCTAAATATGACATGAAATATGAGTCATGCTGTAGATCTGAGAGGGTAATAAACACACCGAGCAAACATTTGAGCCCATGTGCACTCACAAACATGCTGTCGCACACAACTGTATCACAAAATATCCACACTCGCGGATGATCCCACTCACACATACAGTACAGAGACACCAGTGCCACAGAAGCATGCAGCCATGCGTGACACCCTGCAGTCTTTCACTGTAGATTTTGTAACTTGATCTATTACCAGGGGCAAAGGTTTTTGATGATATTATGGTTTGGTTAATTTAATTTTCTAAATTAAGAGAGGGAGAAAGCATGAAATAAACGGATTGAAGCCATTCATTTTCAATTTACTCAAGCCGTGATGAAAAAAAATGTGGTTTTCTAATTTAAGGCTCATGTAACAGTATTTTTCCTCAATATTAATGAATACTTTTTTTCTTTCCCCTTCAGCAGGCAATTAATCTAGAACATGCAATTAAATAATGTGGCTCAAACAAACAATACAGTGCCCAGAGATGTGGCAACTTGCCAATTTAACATACCTGGGAATGTACATGCATCTACTGCGTCTGTGTCAGTAAAGATGGATTGATATGCAGAGAGTTGCCTCACGGTCTGGTCTTAGCATAGGCAGTCTTGCATTCAGGGGCCCCTCCCCTTGTATCTGATGAAGAAGAGGGTAGAAACAGCTGTGTAAGCCACAGTTAAGGCCTGGAAAACCAAGCGGTGAGACAGACAACCTTATGCACTTTAATTCAATTGAGCGGTCATTTGATATGGTCCAAGCAGGCTAGACGGCTGGTTAAATTGTAATTTTCGACAGCTTGATAAACGTCACTGATGCTCCGTATGGCTGCCTGAAAATAGGTTTGTCTAATTTCTAGTCTTAGATGGAGGTGCTAGTTTGGGACACTGTGGCATAACATTGTGAACTGTGCTTGTCTCCATACTTCATTGCTGTTCTTTTGTGGACCAGTTTTGAATTGTGAGAAGCTTTTATAAATGAAGTTATTTTGGCCTGTCCTAAGGGACAATTAGGTTATGGTTTTATAGGCATGCAGTGGTAAGGTGAAAATGGAAGTAGAAGATAGGAATTAATCAAATGTTTGCTAAACCCTTTCCCCCATCAGGGATTTATAAACTATAGCTTAGCAACAGTAACTAGGCACAGCAGACCTGTCAAACTTTGGATTTCTTTGTGATATTTGGTATTTCAAGACTTTAGAGGGTTGTGTATTCTTTTTTTTTAACTTTTCCAGATGAAAAAAACACGAGAGTAAAATTGTGAGGAATAGATTAAACAATGTGTTAATGTTAATAACTTAGCATTATTCCAAAGCCAAGGAACTTGTTAGCTTGTTAGCTAACTACATTATTTTGTGAGTTACGTTAGAAAAAACCCAGTTCAATACTAGAACTTGCCAAATACAAAAGTTAGTCCACATCTTCAAAGCCTTTTCTCCTATAAAAGCGAAACATGCTGTTTGAAAATACTAACAATATAGCATAAATCTAAGCCCTATGCTGCTATTCAGTGAGTGTGTCCTGTTGTATGTAGCAATCACATGCATATTTAAGACCTTTTTCATTTCAAATGAGTCAGCTGAACACAATACAAAGTCAGCTGCAGATGGAGTTTTCAACCAACTCACAGTTACCAGAATTAGCTAGCTAGCTATAGCTGTTCTGTGCTAAATCTGCTAGCAATAGTCATCATTTTAGCCGACAAAATCGATGGTCACCCGACAGATGAGAAGCTTGCTTTTGTTCACTTCTGTAAAATCAAATTTTCTATGAATTTCTAGTGGTAACGCCATTCATCTGGATTCATGCTGTTCACTCTGAGGTTGATGAGTTGTTGGTGTGCATCCATGCGCTGGTGTCTGTTAGGTTTTAATGAATGAGGCAAACTGGGTGGAAATGTTATGAGATTGTAAATCAGAATACCTCATGCATATTTTATACATTTTTCTTCCAAACATAAAAGTATAATGATCATTTATGCTGAATGTAACATCCAAATGATGCAGAGACACAAAAAACTCAGCAAAGTTGCCTTTAAAGTGTTCTAGTACAAATTCTAGTACTTGCATAAATGCATTCATTTATATTAATATGCTTTTTTAGGAAATGACCCAAATTCCCTACTGTGGTAATATACAGATTACTTGTTTTTCTATGGGTTTTATCTGATCTATGGACGTTTTTATTATAAGACATCTTCTCCACTGTCCTCACACACACTTTGGGAAAGTTTAGAGCACCATTTGAGAAGTTTGAGAGGTTTGTGCGTCATGTCTGATATAGCTTCAACCTTATATTTAGCTTATATCACATTGTTGGTGATGGTGACAATGCTAATTATACATCTGCAGGGGCAGCTGTCCTTCAGGTGGTAGATCATCCATTAATCGTAGGGTTGGTAGTTCCTCCTGTCCAAATGCTGAAGTGTCCTTGAGCAAGATGCTGAACCTCAGATTCCTTCCAATGTCTGTCTATTTGTAGGAACTAATTTAAGTCTGCTTGGCAAAAGCATCTGCCACATTAATGTAATGGTGATAATGCTCTGAAACACAGATGTTGCAATCAGTTGCCCTACGTCCAATAACCTTTTTGACTCTCTACCGGTCAGTATGACGTCCTGCAAGGCTTTGCCTGGATCCAGGTTAATGAGCCACCTTCCATGAGCCATGCTCCTATCGCAAGCAGTTTCACAACTCGCAAGAGTCTCATACCGCACTTGTTACTGAAATACAAAGTTAAACTTCTCAACAAGATTGACGGTGTCTGCTTGAACTGGAAGTGCCATTCATTTCACACAGAACATTGCATTTACCACCTGCTGTGTCAGCTGCAGGGCGCTTCAGGTAGAGCATGCGCTAGATAAATTCAACGCATGATAGAAATTCTATGCATATACCTGACGGGAAGTGTTGAAAAATTGGATGTACTATTGTAGGTAGTATGCATTGCTATTTTTTTGTAGCTTTCTTTAATGCACTTAAACTGATTTGGTGGCAGTTTCGATTGTGATCTAGAAGGACCATACTGCCCTCTATGGCACCTGTTGATGGGCAAAGAGCAAAGTCTTGGTAAATCAGTTGATAATTGGAGCCATCCCTGCTCCTTAAATTTTTAGCGCACTGTAAATGTTTATTGTCTCATAAGTACGCCCCCAAGTGTTTTCACTGGTTTCCCAGGGTCTGTGTATAGTGCAAATGAATGGCAATATTTTTGTTCAGTTTGAAGCTTCATATATGTTACAGTCTATTCATAACTTTGTCATCGTGATTTTCTATACTGTAATTTTATTATGTTGGTCTATTCTGTACACACAACATCTATTACATGTCTGTCAGTCCTGGGAGAGGGATCCCTCCTCTGTTGCTCTTCCTGAGGTTTCTTCCATTTTTTTGGGGGGGGGGTCTAAGGACAGAGGGTGTCGTATGCTGTACAGATTGTAAAGCCCCTTGAGGAAAATGTGTGATTTGTGATATTGGGCTATATAAATACAATTGACCTGACAAGCTGCAGCAGATTAAGATGGTCAAACCCACTACAACGCTGCAAACTATAGTAAGAGTTGGTGGGAAAATGACTGATGGTCTTGTTGCAAAGACACCATGCCGCTGGGTGATTATGACTTAATCTAGAGGTGTGTGTAGTCAAGGTTATCGCTATTGTCAGTCTCTGGGGGGGAATGGTTGTAGGTGATCCTTCCTTCTTAGCAGATATACTGGGCATGACTGATTTGAAGTGCTTCATGTAGATATTATCTCTTTCTCAGTGCTAAACAGCAAAAGATGAGTAGGGATCCATCACAGTGCCCTTGACCTTCAAAACAAATTACCTTCCCAGCATTCTCCCTGCCTTGGCTGCCACTGTTGAACATTGGAGGCTTTTTTTAATAGCCATAGGAAAAAATTATGGCGAAGAAGACATGACGTCTCAGCTGATTAAATGTGACTTGACATGCCAGTAGTTTGAACTTGCCACTGTATTTTTGGTGCCCAGGGTAAGATGGTGACCAGATTAGTTTCTTTCCCATAGTGCCAAATATCAATTTAAGGAATACAGAACACATACTGACACCCAAATTGACTACTGGATTTTAGCTTCAGCGAGCATTTGCTATTGGCTTCGACATGCTTTTTCCTTTCATGTAATATAATAAATGAGAGGGGAAACTCTTGCACACGTGTGGGTCTGCAGTCAGATCCCCAGTGTAATATAGACTTGATTGTGCACTTGTTATTCTTTATGCAGTTATTCCTGCACTTTTGGTTATCCCGCCTACTGTATGAACTTGGAGTCACTTTTTGGCAAGATCTGGCAAAGCATCTGCGATACTGCAAATGTCAGGTCCCAATAATATGAGGGTGTAGGTTTCGTCTGAGCGAGAACAGGGAATAACATGACATAACTCAGTGTTTCTTTAGTTTAAATCTTGAGTTGCACTGAGTCCCATAGGAGTTAAGGCACTCTTGCTTGTGAATGTCATACCCATAAATCTACATCTTACCAGCCCTAGATCCAGTTGCAGTTTAAGACAATGCTGCTGAGTTGAATGAAATGGATGAAATTACGTAGTTAATATAGCCAATCCCTGCTGAAGTGGATATTAAGGAAAAATAGAGTATTGCAAAATCCTTTGGCTTTTCATAGAGTGAATACACAAAGATGGCTGAAACTCATCACCACTCTTTAAAATCTCCGTGTTGGGTTCACTGACATGTGGTTGCGGCCTTTTGGTTGTGTTTGTAGTGGTGGTGGCAAGGCAAGACAAAATCAGTGGGCCGGATATGAAGCTACCACTGAGAGGTGCCGCCTGAGGCAGGGCGCAGTGCTGACAGAGGTCAGAGCTGCAGAGTTTTAGATTGCAGAACTGCCCCGCTGCATTGGGCAAAATGTTTATACTAGCAGGCTTTGCTGTATATATTAGTTCTGAAGAAGCCTGCATAGCTTGTGTGCATTCAGTCATTATATACAGTAAGTTGGATGGTGACAGTGATTCAGTATTTTACTTTTTTTTTTGGAAACTTATTTGTGGTTGCATGCTGGCTTGTAAGAATAGCACACTGAGAGAAGTGCATATGGTGAGAGGCTAAGATGTGTTACAAATGCAAAGGGGCAAGAGAAGAAAAATGGATTCGTACTACATTTCTCTCTTTATAGTTTGCTGACACTCTGCTCCAGGTAGACTGCTCCCCCTCCGGCCTGTTCTCGGATTAGAGTGTACTCGCCAAAGTCAACACGAGAGGAAGTGGAGAAACGACTTCCCTCATTCACACCAAGACTGCTAATTCCTCGCCAGATCTGGTGTCAGACCATTCAATTTAAGATGTATAATTTGTGTTCAATGTAAAACAAACTTCAATCAAACACATCTGAGGAAATTATTTATTTATTCTTTTATTTTACTGTATATTTATGTGTGTGTTCTGTTTTGAGATTCCAAAGTTTAGATTTATACAAAGGGGCTCTTAGGGACAAAACCAATGCTGGAGGCAGTGTGGTAAATACTGGCTGATCACTCATATTTTCTGGGTTTGTCCTAGTATATTGGCAAGAGATTGTGGAGAGATATAATGAAAATATTTGGAAAAGAAGTTGATTGCACATTATGCAATCCTGGTCAAAATCCAAGACAAATTTATGGTGCAAGAAGAATATCTCTTTAAAATACTTTTGGCTCCTAGTAAGAAAGTAAGAATCACATGAAAAAAGCTGCAAGCAAACCATCCAGCCACGGACGACTGGACTGCAGTTGTCAATGAAATAAATTTTAGCCATCTGACCTTTTTGTCTTAAAGGAAAAGTTTGGCATTTTGGAAAATACACTTATTTGACCAAGAAATAGTCTGGCACATAATCCCTCATAAAACGACGATTTATTGTTTTAACACTTTGGTTGTTGTACGGATTAAACAAATGAGATGCAACATGTTTATTAGAGATGCTGGCAGGTGGTTACCTTTGGACAGAACCAGGCTAGCTGTTTCCCTGTTGTTTCCAGTCTTTGTGCTAAGCTAAATTAGCCAGCTGCTGGCGGTAGCGTCATAATTAACAAACAAACATTAGAATGGCATCAATCTTCTTATCTAACTCTCAGCAAGAAAGAGAATAAGTGTGTCCCTAAAATCTTGAACTATTCCTTTAAGACTACAATATGAACAAAAAAAAATTGACAATATATACTAAATATTTATGTGTGTGCTTATAAGATGTAACCCATTATATGTGTTATTGAAATTTTGCCTACAAATATCAATAAAATTAAAGTTGGGGGGGGTTATGTGCATCTCTGTGCAGAAAACTTGTTTTAGCATTCAGAGTTTTACATCCATAGTACACAGGCCAAAACGGAAGGGTAATAAGTCTGAAAATTTGGCAAATTGCTTGTAAAATAGGTTATGCCAAAGTCACCAAAACATTATCAAGGCACTGCTTGCCACCTCTTGATGTCAAAATTGGGTCATGTTCAAGGCCCTTCCCAAGCCACCCGTGTTTAATTGCTGTGTGCTAAAGAATTTCCCATGTGCACACAAACCAGTCAAGTCTGGTGCGGCCTAATAATTGTTCACTCAAATCGCCTCTTTGTGCTGCTGTCTGCACTCAGGCTGCCAGAATTTTTTTTTTCCCCTTTCTGCACTCTTCGAATGAGTTCTCCCCACGCTTGCAATGATGGCTCAGAACGAGCCATTGCAAAGCATTTTCTAATTGACAGCAGTTATCTGCTCAAAAATCCCTTTGCTACTGTCAGCCACTACATGAAAGATATCTCTAGCTGTTTGATTTTAACCAGGAGTAAAACTGTCTTTTACAAGCAAACTATGACTCACAGAGACTCCCTCCTCTGCTCTGTCCAATCGCCTCTTTATCCTGCTCAAAGGCTCTCTTCAGCTTCAATGAGAGGAGCATGGGGAAGCAAGCTGTTTGGGGTCCACAGCTATTGACTGGATTTATTGACTGGGCGAGACAAAAAAGTGACCAAAAGAAGCAGCAATGACAAACACAGAAACAGACTGGTGGGCAAAAAACCCCCACTTTGTTTTAGGCAGAGCAGCCTGTGTGTGCGCTGCTGATATGGATCCCCCATGAGAGGGCTCAGGTCACTGAATCCCTCCTCAAACAGGCCTCAGAAAAAAGATTTATTTGAGTTTTTTTTTTTTGCTTCAAAGTTGGAGGGGAAAAACAGGAAACTAACAGGGTTTTTAGCATGCTCTCTGCAAAAGGGTTTTCTGTGACGCTTCAGAATGATAAATTATATAAATGTCTTTGGAGGCCACATTAAATGGTTGATGAAAATAGCAGGCCCTCTGAGAGTTTACTGTGCCTTCTCTGTACAGCATGCTTTGATGATGGTAAATGGTACACTATTCTATCTGCATTGACAAAATGTCATGGTCCTGAAAAGGTTTCATCCTGAGTAATTTTCCCCGTGTTAGTGTGTGTTTTCTCTCCAGTGAGCACAGCAGTGTACCGGTGTGACTTTTAATGATTGGTGTTGACTCTCTGATGACACGGTATTGTCGAACTAGCTGTGATTTTTACCTGCACTCGCCACATCCATTAGAAGTCTCTGAAATTCGAAACTGCCGCAGAGATGAGGCAGGTCAGGTTTTGCCCAATATCGATGTCTTAAAAAATTGAATATGTCAGTTATGCCTTGTAGCTTGTTTGGTAGGGGTGTGTGTGTGTGTGTGTGTGTGTGTGTGTGTGTGTGTGTGTGTGTAGGTGTGTGCGCACATAGAAATTCAAGCTCAGGTTAGACAGACTGTTGGCATGGTTCCTAGTTCTCACCAAGAAAGCAGCCCCTGTCAGACTCCCAAAAACCCTGGGCTGGAGATGAAACAGAGAAGAGTGTGTGTTGGTGTGTATATATATGTACTGTGCATGTGTGTGCCTATGAGCCCTGTGCATCTCTGGCTTGCCTGCGCCTCATACTGACATTTCCAACTGGTGCTGGTGTAAATAAGGCCGCCAACCACAGCAGGTGTGGGGAGCAGGCCTGGGAGCAGGGGAGGTCTGCGTCCCTTCAACCCCAGGCCATAGTGAAACCGTCCTGGAGAAGTCAATATTTGCACTTGGTATCAAAGCCGGCACTGTTTTTGTATCAAAAACCAGGCTGTACAGAAGCAAGCTTGTCCATGAATCCAGGAGATGTCGGCAACAGTTGCATATGGCTTTTTAGCGTTTTTTTTTTTTTTTTTTTAGCTCATTGTTTTGATTTCACAGCCAGCTGCTTTATTGTTCTGGTTCACATTCCTAGCTCTCGTCTTTTCTAGCCACATCAGGTAGCTTTTTTTTCAGCGAAACAGATAACCTGCTGTATGCTACCTGCCCAGCACCAAACGGTACACAGACAAAGTTAGCAACTAGCTGGTGAACACAGTGGAGCATTTAGCAACTAAACGGCAAGATATTCCACAAAACAGAGCTAAAAGGTGGGTGTATATTAGACTTACTGTATATTCATCAGTTTAAAATTAATGCTAATGTTGCTGCAGGTCTGCTGTATGTGTACAGTAAATAGGCAACTGTTAGCTAACATGTTTGCCGTAATGACTTTATAAGGTAGTACAATGTCAGTGTTGTGTATACAGGTTGTTCATTGCGAGTGGCCAAAAATATATAAACGTTTGAGCAAGCTAAACGTCTTTTGTGAAGTTTATGATCAAGGGCTAGGTAACTAAAATAAATTGTGTAATTTTTGTAATTACAACTGTTTTCATAGTTTTGGCATTCATTGCTATCAGTAAGCCTACAACAATATTCTTGTCAAGTTAACTGCTAAGATCTGAAGGTGTGGCGACATTGCTCAGAAGAACTTGAGCAGTCAGATGATCAGACAGGTTTTAACAAACCCTCAGCAGGTTAGCCAACTTTTTTTGGAAGAAAAACCAAAGGTGAATGGTAGAATTATGACCCAAATTGTTCATTTTAAATCCCGATCACATTTTACAGACAAACTTCTTTGTTCAACCTGACATTGATGTAGCTTTATATAGTTTGCGCACACAGTTTTCCTTCAAAATGATTAATACAGACATTTGAGGTGCGCTCATGGTTTTACCTTACAATGCAAATACCACCTAAATTTAAAATAGTAGAAATGTAATTGTAGTGTTATAATAATAATAATAATAATAATAATAATAATAATAATAGGAATGACAGCTATAGAAAAGATAATGTCAGTATTAGTAACAGAGCCAATAACAACAACTGTGATAGCAGTTGTCGAGCAGGAACACGGGGGCAGCAGGTAGCCCACAACCACAGATCCAGACTCTGCAGCTCTGGAGGCAGAAATACCTGCTGAAAGCGACAGAAGGAAAGAGGGGAGAAATGAGAAAACACAAAACTACGCAAGAGAGAAGATGTCGAGTTAGTAACATGCAGTAATGGGATAAAAATACATACAGATGGAGAGGGAGAGAAGGAGAGAGGAAAGAGGTGCATCATGGGAAGTCTCCCGGCAGTCCAGATCTATAGCAGCATAACTAAGGGATGGTTCAGGGCTCACCTGAGCCAGCCCTAACTATAAACTTTATAAAAGAGGAAAGTCTTAAGCCTACTCTTAAATGTGGAGATGGTGTCTGCCTCCCGAACCCAAACTGGGACCTGATTCCACAGGAGAGGAGCTTGATAACTGAAGGCTCTGGCTCCCATTTTACTTTTGGAGACTCTAGGAACCACAAGTAACCCTGCATCCTGGGAGCGCAGTGTTCTAGTCTTGTAATAAGGTATTATGAGATCTTTAAGATACGATGGTGCCTGACCATTAAGAGCTTTGTAGGTGAGAAGAAGGATTTTAAATTCTATTCTGGATTTTACAGGGAGCCAGTGCAGAGAAGCTATAACTATATCTTAAGATAATGTGTCTCAGAGGTGTTTGGGGCAAAGTACAATAACTTCAGTTTTGTCTGAGTTTAACATTAGAAAATTGCAGGTCATCCAGGTCTTTATATCCTTAAGGCATGCTTGAAGTTTAGTTAACTGGTTAGTTTCATCTGGCTTGATCGATAGATATAATTGAGTATCATCTGCATAACATGAAAGTTTATGGAGTGTTTCCTAATAATATTGTCTAGAGGAAGCATATATAAGGTGAATAGAATCGGTTTGTCTGATGCAATTAAAAGGTCATTTGTAATTTTCACCAGTGCTGTCTCTGTGCTATGATGTACTCTAAATCCTGACTGAAAAATCCTCAATTAACTATTATTATTTAGAAAGTCACACAACTGATTGGCGACTGCTTTCTCAAGGATCTTTAGAGAGAAAGGGAAAGTTAGATATAGGTCTATAGTTGGCTAAAACCCCTGGATCAAGAGTGGGCTTTTTAAGAAGTGGTTTAATTACAGCTAATTTAAAGGATTGTGGTACATAGCCTGTTAATAAAGACAGATTGATCATATCCAGTAAAGAAGTGCTAACTAAAGGTAAAACGTCTTTAAGCAGCCTAGTTGGAATCAGGTCTAAGAGACAGGTTGATGGCTTAGATGAATTAATCGTTGAAGTTAGTTGAAGAAGGTCGATAGGAGCAAAGCAGTCAAAATATATATCAGGTTTTACAGTTGTTTCTAAGGTTCATGTGTTTGAAGATAAGTCGGTACCAGTTGAAGGCAGGACTTGATTTTTTTCTCTCATAGTTAACATGTTATTATTGAAGAGACTCATGAAGTCGTTACTACTGAGGGCTATAGGAATATATGGTTCAATAGAGCTTTGACTCTGTCAGCCTGGCAACCGTGCTGAAAAGAAACCTCGGGTTGTTTTGATTTTCTTCTATTAATGATGAGTAGTAAGCTGCTCTGGCATTACCAAGAGCTTTCCTATATGTTTTAAGACTATCTTGATAGACTAAACGACATTCTTCCAGGTTGTTGGAACGCCATTTCCTTTCAAGTTTTCGTGATGGTTGCTTTAATTTGTGGGTTTGGGGGTTATACCATGGAGCTAACCTTCTTTGCTTTATTATCTTCTGTTTTAGAGGAGCAATAGAATTGGGTGTCGTTCACAGTGAGCCTGCAGCGCTATCAACTAGATGGTCAGTTTGGGAGGGGCTGCGATTTGCATAGGAGTCCTCTGTTATATTGAGACATAACACTGAATTAAATGCAGATGGGATCGCTTACTTGAGTCTAGCCACAGCAATATCAGATAAACATCTAGAGTAAGAGTTTTTGCCTAATGGCGTGTAGTCCAGTAATAGCAGTTCAAAAGTTATTAAACAATGCTCAGATAAAGAAGGATTCTGTGGAAAGACTATTAAATGTTCAATTTCAATGCCATATACCAGATGAAGGTCGAGGGTGTGGTTAAAACAGTGAGTGGCTTCATGTACACTCTGGCAAAAGCCAATCGAATCTAACAATGAGATTAATGCAGTACTCATGCTATAATTTTCAACGTCCACATGAATATTGAAATCATCTACAATAATTACTTTATCTGTTTTAAGGACTAAACTTGATAAAAACTCAGAGAATTCAGATAAATATTCAGAATAAGCACCAGGAGCGCGGTACACTATAACAAATAGAAATGCCTGTCATGTTTTCTAGGTTGGGTGTGAAAGACTGAGAACAAGGCTTTCGAATGAGTTTTGACACAGAGCACACAATTTAGTTTGAAGACATTCACAAGAGACCAGACTGCACTAGAGTCTGGGTCCATCCCTCCCGGTCTCCTGAAAGTGTGTGGAAAAACACTTACATGGCTTTGCTTTGATTTGCAGTGTGTACAGAGGGGTTTCCATCACCGCTTCTCTCATGTGGCCCACTGCTCGTGCTCCTGTCTGCTCATTGAAACCATCCCTTCACAGGGCTCTGAGACAAGACAGTGTCTTGACTCTATCACAGGCCATCACAGTGGATTTTTTTTTTTTCAGGTTTACACAACCTCAGTAGCAGTGAGGGAGTTTCTGTAAATGTACTAAAGGAGGCACAGACTGGTTGGTAATATGTATCTAGCAAAGAGACACCAGTAAGAAAGGATTACACATCAGGGATGAATGATTACGGTATGTTGGAAAATGTGCCAGCACACAGATTCCTAAAGCAAACAGGCTCTCGAAAGCCATTACTCCTTTATACAATTGTGAGCAGACCACATAAGTTACAGACAAGACAGATGCAGACAAGCTTTGGTCAACACTTGGTGAGACCCTGCAAGGTCCAGTTAAAAATTTTGACTGTGTGTACCACATTGGTTGTCACACACCTTCTCTCATGCAAAGCATATCAGCCACACTTGAGCTGTAAGGTTCCACATTAGCGGGAGCTTGTGGTAAACAAGCCAAGCAGGGCACCGCTTGCCTGACTCTCCTGTGCTGCAGTCTTTTTTAGTGTCCTTTTTATAGCATCCTTCCTTCCTCCTCACACTCACAGTCTTCCGAGAGGCTGTGCAGGCACTCTGGGGAGTAAGGAAGTCAGCATGCTTCATTAAGTGAATGTGGCACACCACGCATGTCACTGAAAACAACAGAGGCTCTGTTCAGTAAAGAAATGACACTTAGAAATAATAATGAGCCAGAAGCTGGCTGATGGTTACGCAGCCTTCAGCTGTGGTTCATAGATTTTTATTTTATATTAGCAAGCTGGAAGAAAAAGGCCCTACTTCTTTTCATGCAGCTCCTTCACTAACAGCTCGAACATGAAGGCATTGAATTACTACACAGCATTTGTAGATGTTACGTTGTAATTAAGTTAACTTTTATATGGTCTTTGTTTAATCTGCACTCAAACCTGAACACTATTTGTTATGTAATTTCCTGATATAGTCAAGATATGGTTTGTCAGACACTCAAATTTTATCAAGCAAGTATTATTTTATAGGCATGCAGTTCATTTAAGTATCCCATTTGAATTTTGGTCTATTGGGTCATGTATAAGTAAATATTTGAACAAGAATACTAGATCTCCCCTGAAGAACAGGACACACTTTAGCAATCATTAAATAGTGGATTGGCGTGGCACATGTCCAATGTATCTATATGGCTGCCAAGATGGGGGATTAACACCTTTTCCTTAAAATTAGGTGGTGGTGGGGATAGATGTCCACTAAGCTGACACAAGCCCACGGCTCGTACTTGGAATGTAGTCCAGCTGTTAAAAGTTGTCTTTAAAACTCCAGGCATGTATTGGATACTATAATTATCAGAGCTTGAGAAAGTGCATTGACTCTCTGAATTTATGCTCATGGACTAAAATCGTTCATGTTGAGTTAATCAGAGTGGTGCTGAAATGTAATATTATTAGTTAATTGACAGAAAATAAAGCTACGACAATTGTGAAAACCTATTAATTGTATAAAGGTCCCCTGTGGAGTTTTCTTGTAAATTCACAAAAGTTATGTTTGCATTTAGCATTTCTTACCAAAGGTCTAACAAGCATGTTAAAAGCATTCCCTTCCTCATAAAACCTTCCCAAAGCAAACAATATTTGAAAGCTTACACCATTTACATCCATATTTACTAGCTAGCATTCTTCTTCTTTACTGCCATTGTTGGCACATTGCTAAACTTATTTGTGCGCTATCGCCACCAACTGTCAATGAGAGGAATAAAGTATAACGCTTGCACACGTACAAACAAACAAACAAACAAACAAAATGGAGACCCACTCATAAAAACATTGCTCCATAGTGTAACTAGTAGTCAATAACTCCACAAGGTACCTTGTAAGTCATGTATCAAGAAAAAAAATGCCAAATATTCTCTCATTCTAGCTTCAAAAATGAGGATTTGCTGCTTTATTCTGTATTGTAAATTGAATATTTTGGGGGTTTGGACTATTAATTGGACAAAACAAGTAATCTGAAGGTGTCAACTGAGAGCTCTGGGAATTTGTGGAGGGCATTTTCACTATTCACAATTATCTATTTTCTGACACTTTATAGACTAAATTAACCAACGCAAATAATTGCAGCTCTAATTCATTGAACTGTTACAGAAATAATCCCACATTTAATTCATGAATAAATTGTACAAAGATTGTATTGATACCTAATGAGGCAGTATTTTGTCAGAACACGACAACACTTTCCCCATGTACTTTGTGAACAGACTGAATTATGGTGTATCGGTCTAGTATGTGGACAAGACTGAATGAATCCCCACAGACAGGTGCATGTCTGCGGTAGCTACAGGGTGGCTGTGCTGGGGGGATTAGAGAAGGTGAGAGTGTTGGAGCTCTGCCGCAAGGCCTGTCCCGGCTGCTGCTGTTTAGCCAAGACAGCGCCAGTGAAACAGAAAACAGATGACAGTGAGAGGGGGGAGCTGAAAGGCTGGCTTGTGTGATCCTTCTGTTCTGTGTCTGTGTTTACCCTCGAGGGGTGTCAATAGGATATGGCTACCATGTTGTGCATGATATTACCCATGTTGCAGCATGGTGTGGTTCCTTCATTTGTCCTGCTTTGCTGGTTATTGTATTATCACTTGAGCCGTGTGTGTTCTTGTGCTCTGGGAAACCGTCTCGTCCTCTCTGGCTGTTAGCTTCGCAGCAGTAACTGTAGGGACAGTTTCCTAACCCACAACCTAGCTAACGTTAGTTACCTTTATCATGGTATTTTGTCATGGTATTGGATTTCTCCAGAATCGTATACCCTTACTTTTTTTTTTTTTTTAAACAATTCTCCCTGTGCTCGCTAAGGAAATTTTGACAGCCCACTCACCTTGCAGCTGTGCAGTGGTCCATATCAAAGTGGCTTTGGCAAATCCTGACAGCCTCAATTAGGACTTCTGTGCCACCTCAACTTCTGCACTGGCTAAACTGGTTCCTGCCCTAATCTTGCAGGATCATGTTATGTTTTCTCTAAGGATTTTTCAAATAATTTTATGTCATGGTCATTTATTTATTTATTTTTTGCTGCCCCAAAGCCACATCTCCATATATGGCTTCAGGATAATGTCTGGGTGTATTCTTTCACCCTCCTGAACCCAGGTTTGTTCAAGTGGCTTATGAGTTTTGGCAGCTATTGTAGATTTGGACACAAAAGAGGATACTGCTCCATGAGGAGTTTAATATAAAATGTAGACTTTCTTAGATACTCTGTATGCTCAACCAGGTCTCACAAATAAAGTCAAATAGTCAATCAGAGGTTGGAGTACTTTTTAACATGCTGTTAACCCAAGATTTGTTTATGATAGGACATTTATATTGCATGGTTATTCATAGGAAACGTGCTGCAAATATTAAGTATATTGTAAGTCAAGCTTTCAAGTATTTTAATCGGTGCTAATGTTTGAAATGTTGAACTTATACAACAATGAATGCAGGCTGATGGCTTAGCTCCAGGTTGCGCTGACCTTAGGTCACCACGCACTTGTATACAACACCGTGCAATCACATCAGCCACTCAGCGTTGACAAGCTTTGCCAAAGCCTGGACATGCAGGCGTGAGGGTGGGCAGGCAGACAGGCAGACTCTGCTGTCTGGCACAGGCAAGGCTCAGAGACAGTCGGCCGAGCCGTGTTTGATGACTCCCCAAGCTCATCTATCAGTCGTCACCTTTCCAAGTCCTCAAGGCTCTTTGGAGATGCCACAGATACCATGCTCTGACGTCAGCGCTGACAAACAGAAGGGGAAGTTGGGAAATGGCTACTCACTTGTTTATGGTCTGGTGCCCTCAGAGTGGACAAGGCCTTTGACCTTAGAGCGCTCTCGTCAGAATTGTGAGGCAGGCAGTAGAACAACACTTGAGACTAAAATAGTAACGGGGGGAACATGAGATTTCTACCCATCTGTTGCGCTGCTTAAGTCACAGAGAGATGGTGCTGAAAGAAATCTTAACAATACTATTTGCAGTATCTCCATTGTAATGCACTGTAAAGAAGATGCATCTGTGTGATGTCTTCAGTCAACAGAGTTTGGATCCTTTGAATTAGAAATGGCATAAAACAGGTAAATGGTATACTTATTATAATCCCTGTGCTTGTTAAGAGATAGTTGACACATGAACGGGTCAAAGTTACTGGAGGGAGCCTACACGCTATAGTCACTGCTCCAAAAAGGTTTGGGGAATGAGACGCATTCTCAACAATCCAACCTTTGCATTTCTTGGAGTGTTGGTGAGGTGGCAAAGCAAGGTTGGATATTAGTCTCCAGCTGGCTTTAAATCCCTAAAACATCCCTGGTCAACTCACACACACCAGGTCATTTAAATAAACA
The DNA here is from genome assembly GCF_020085105.1 of Siniperca chuatsi. NCBI lineage: Eukaryota > Metazoa > Chordata > Actinopteri > Centrarchiformes > Sinipercidae > Siniperca > Siniperca chuatsi. Next base: position 9,621,198 of record NC_058063.1, read on the forward strand.
CCAATGTCAAATTTGTACCTTTACAACTGCGTTGAATAAACTGACTCTCTACGTACATTCTGAATTGTTCTGGCTGGTGCACACAATATATAGTTTCTCCAAATGGCCTTAAATAAGCAAACTAGTACGAGATGCCAGTGTTTCTGTCTCCGTCAAGAAATGCCAAGAGACATAAGTGTCATTGGTTATATAGAAGATGAAGTGTTATTTTGTTTTTTGCCCAAAACCAAAATAGAACGTTGGCCTTCTTTGAGCATATTTTCTTTTGTGTATGTGGTACAAACCTTGGCCTACAACACGTTTTGTAAATCTTGTGGAACCAGTTCATGTGCTGTGCCTTGTAGCAGCAGGGACATGGATTCTCTTCCTCCTCAACAGTCCAGCATTTTCCCCCTCCATCCTCTTTCTCTCGATCTTAAGTTACCAGCAATGTCAGGCCAAAACACACTCTTGTACCATGGGATTGATGGGTGCCAATGGTTGCCCCGTCTTCTGGGAAACATTTCCTCGAATGAAGGCTTGTGGTGAAATGTTTACAATGTGGGAACTATTAGCAACCTTCACAGAGAAACAACCCAGCGTGGTGTAATCAATACTTCTTTTGTTTATTGAACCCACACACTCAAACCCCAGAGTCTTCAGCTTCCCAGCTATATGGCCCATGGTAAATTTTGCACTGAGGCAGCTGCTTTGTGTAACTGATGTAGTGAAGTGTAATACTAGAGTTTTAAGAACATGTAAATGGGATTACTGATGGTTTCTATCTTAGCGCTGAGAACATTACTGTAACGCTAGAATGTACTAATTAGGTTCTTGTTACTAGCACCAGGCTAACTGGAAAGGCTAACCGGAAAGACAGTACATAGGAAAGCTTCTAGGTCTGTAATAGCTATGTTGATTATAAGTATGATCCCCAGAGGCTGACTTTGTGCAAATCCATCCTCTGCAATAGATACCAGCAGGGAATATTGGTGATAATGGGAGAGATCAATGAGACAACCTATTGTGCAGAATGTGTCTGCATTGGTAGCCAAAGTTAAGCATTGGCATTTCTGTAGCCATCCCCATTTGCAACAGCTGCACATGTGTACAACTCGCTCATTTCCGTCTGGGGACACATGCATGTAAGTCATGTGGTAAAGACCCTCAAAACCCTGGATACAATCAAGCGAACTGGGTCATTCAGCAACACCTGCTATTGGAATTTGAAGATCAACACTCATACTAGCAGCTGATTACCCCTTTTCGCTCAAATCCCAAAAGTATCAGGATGATTGATGAGTTGAACACATGCTGAGTAACTGTTTATCTCTGGCATCCTCTCACACCTCCTTGAAATTAGTCTGTCCTATACCTTTGTTGTATGTTGCTTGAAGCTTGCTCTCAACTGCACACAGTCCAGCAGGCATCCACAGTAAAAAGTGCCATGCACCTGTTCCCACTTTGGCTCTAAAGTCCACAACAACTGGGCTCAGTGCCGAAATCATTGTTCAGGCTGAACTGAGATCAGTTTGCCTATGGATCCCCCCTAGTTTTCCCTACCAAATATCCCTCAACAATGTAGGTATTTTCATCTGCCTGTGAAAAAACAACTTTTAGGACCAAGCTTGTGACATAGATATTTCTCACATTCAATTTCACACATTTAATTAAAATGCAGCCTTTTCCCTGCGAGGATTAGGAATAACCTCAAAGGTGTTAAAGAAGCAATTTCATGGAAAGGTACAGCGAGTACGCACCTGCTGCTGGGTTTTCAGATGCCTTCAAAGCAGGCAGATGGGTTATGTTTAATGAGGTAGTCATTGATTTATTCTTGGCAGGAGGGTTACCTGCCTAGTTGGAGCAGTACAATTACTCATAACATGATTTTATTCATTCATTCATTCATTCATTGTGGCAAGGTCAAATAACAATTCTGTGTATAATTGAACTTGGGGGTGTAAAAAAAAAAAAAAAAAAAAACTATGTGGCAGACAGGTTTCAACACTAGTTATCCAAGGTTCATAAATATACAAGGCTATCTTCTCATACTGTAGGTAGGCCTGTTTTTACACCTTGGAAATTTACAGGAATGACACTTTCTTTTTCAGCTAATTAATTATATAAGTCTTATAGTACGAACCTTTTTAGATTATGAGTTTTAAACCTCAGAAAGACGCCTGGAGAAGCTGTTAATAAGTTTTCAGAAGGGGGAGGGCAGAGCTATGTCTGCCAACTAGGCGTGGACAGCTGTGAACATGAGAGCCAACAGTAGCTGTGTACTTTTCCTTTTTTAGCAAACCTACTTTTTGATACTACAGTCGTGTGTGTTGAGTATGAATTACATCCAATATTTCATAACATTTCACATGATCAGTGGGTCATCCAAGTTAAACTGTGATCTGATTATATTGACTGTTAATCTGACAATTATGTAGAAAGTAAGGTGTTCAGTCCATAAATGCATTTTATATAGAAAGCAATAAGTGTATGGTATATTTTAAAGCTACACAGAAATATTTGCACTCCAGTGTGATATTATACATCACAATTCTATCCTATTCATTTGAAGCTATGGCGACTGACAGGCATAGCTAGTAACTGCAGGTTGCTACAGCTACCTGTTTGTTTTACATTTTATGAAAAAGTTGTAAATTTTTCCAAAGTTTTTGTTGTTAAAGGGGAACTGCACTGAAGTCTGTTTACAGGTCTTGGGGAGTATTGCATATGTGAAAAAAGTTGTGTAAAGCCTTTTGTGACTTCAGAGGGAGCTGCAAGATGTGTGATTTGATATAGCACAAGCATAACACACACATCTCTTACCGAACTGTTGGTGGTCGTGTTGCATTGTTGGTACTGTAGGCACAAGGTTTTCACATTAAAGAAGAATGTGTGGAATAAAAAAGAAAATATCTCTGGTTCTGCTACATAGAATTTTTTTTTTTTTTTTTAAATGCCCATTGTGATTCGACAGTGTTACTGAATGTGTTACTGGTTAACTCACTTTGAAACAGCCTGGGTTTGGAAGTTATCTTGTGCTTGTTTAAGGTGCATTCCCGGTTCACAAGGTGATGCTAAATGACACGCTTTATATCACTATGAAACCACTTAGTGTCTATAGGGGACTGTTGGACGACACCAATAAAGAAATATATAGCAACACACAAGGACAAAGCACGTGATTAATCCCCCAAATAAAAGATAAGTTCTTGTTTACCACTTTGCTCTAGACACAACAAATGTATATCACCAACACAAGAGACTGCTGTCAACTGTGAACAAGTGAAATATGAGCCCTTATTCTGGTCCAGCTTGCAAATCGTCCCATGAAATCCCCATGTTAAGCATGGTGTGTTATGCAAATATTGATATTTCAGAAAAGGGTTTTAAAATTTTTCCTTAGGGAGCTCTAAGCACATTGTAAACAAGGTCAGATCAATCTGTTCGGTTAGTTATAAACAAAGTCTCAGCCTTTCGTCATCATGACATAAGATCGACGCCGAAGGTATTAGTCAGTCCTGTCTGTAAACACCGGCGCTCCAAGACTGGACAAAGCTACGCTCTGACTCTTGAACCAGTTTGGTGTTGTGCTTGGATTTATACTTGTATATCAAGGCAACTGGAGAGAAAGTGCCCGCTGTCTATGACTGCATTGCACCCTTGAATACCTCCACCCTTTCTCAGAACACTACCTCATACTGTACACTGCTGCCAGCCAGCACCAATCCTATAAGTACATACAGCCTCTTGGTTTCTTTATTTGACTCAAATGCATCAGTTGAAACACAAATAAATTGATGTTTTACATTTTTGCCAGATATTTAAAAAAAATAGTTCAACTTTTGGGAATTACGATTATTCACTTTCTTGCAGAGTTAAATGATAAGGTCTATACCACTCTTGCATCTATCCGTTAAATATGAAGCTACAGCCGGGAGATTGTTAGCTTAAGTTAGCATAAAGATTGGAAACAGGAAAACAGCAAGCCTTGCATTGTCTGAAGGTTACTAAGTCCATCTACCAGCACCAAATTAACACATTTATGTGCTGGACTATTTCTTAGTTAGGAGCAGTGACTTGCTAGGCTAGCTGTTTCCAGTGTTTATGCTAAACTAAGCTAACCAGGTGCTGGTTGTAGTTTCATGTCCAACTGACAGATATGTGAGTGGTATCAATCTTCTCATTTAACTCCTGGCAAGAAAGTAAATAAGCAAAGCCAAATGTTTAGCCAAAATGTCAAACTATTGCATTAAGTTGCTAGGTCTTTACCAACCTTTGTTATATCTGCTAATGTAGCTGTAGCATATTTGATTGACAGACTTTTTAGTGCTGTATATTGAAAATTGGTAACGTTTGGCAGGTAGTTATAGCTAATATATAAGTTCTTTCAACTTAATAAAAATACTTTGAAAACTACATCTCTCTGGGACACCATTGCTCACATAGTTAATACAATCTATTTTCTGCACCTGAAAGAGACCTAAGTGTGGGCAAGAGTCTTAACGGGTAATGACTAAACCTTGGGAGCTGGATCAGGGATGCCCCATAGCTCACCCTTCCACTTCAAGTTTTTGCCAAAAAAGAAAATCTAACAGGTAGACAGTGTTTCATCATTCAAGATTGATTGTGAGAATAACCTGTCAATCTTAATGAAATGTCTGAGGACTTTCCAAGCCAATTAAAGAGAGACAAAACGAGTGCTGCTGAGAAATGTGCACGTCACACTTGACTTGATGTCATGCTGATTGTCTGCTTTTGGAGCACAGTGGAATTAAATTTCTTTAAGCACAAATGGTTTAGTCTTTTGACAACCAAAACTTTCTAATTCCACTAGTTCCTGATCACGCACCAATGCAACTCCAGACATCTCCCAGTGCTGGTCTTTCTAATTTCAAGAGAAACACATTCTAGTATCACATTTTCATAAAGTACTCAATGCGGTCTTTGTGTGGCATATTAAAGCGTAGACAGTCGTGGTAAGGTCGGGCACCAAGCTGTAAGGTTAGAAATAGTGCCCCAGGGACAGCACTGAGTTAGAACTTGGCGTTGATCAGATGGAGCTCAGGTTACTACCAGCTGCCCACCCAGATTTGCTGGCAGGCTAAAGTGTCCAAAACCAAATCCCTGCCAACAGTGAGCTCAAGCCCAAGCCCTGAGGTGAGTATTGTGTCTCTGGCACAACCCGATGTTCAGCTGCAGCAAAAGTCTTGATGGAGGGGAGCTAAGTGATGATACTATGCCTAGGTTAGGAAAGCCACAAATCAAAGGTACTTTGCCCATGGAAAGAGATGCCACATAAAATGCTGGAAAATGTGTGTAATCAAATATATAAGCCATGATGGAGAGTGTTTTGAATAGAATACATCTTTAAAGACGCACAAGGGATTTTGGAAATGTGAAAAAACATGTATTTCTTTCTACATTGTATAATAGTTTGTACAGTGTGTGCTGTTTCGTGGGTCCTCTTGTGTACGTACTTGTTGCATTGGGTCTTTACCAAACACTCGAGTAACTGCTGCTTTCCCAAAAGATGTGTGGAGCGCTTTATTGAACATGGAGAGTAATGGAATTGTCAGGCAAACCCACAGTCTGCCTGCACACTGTATATTGACCCTCGGTATGTGAAAACTAATAACATTTGTAAGAAATAAACTTGATAGACCAAGCAGTAAACCTTTTGTGATTTTAGAATTCCAGGTTGAGTCTAGCATTAGCTTGTAGTTAATAGAGCTTGAAATTAAACAGCAAAACTGCAAGTGAACTGTTTTCTTGTTTCATGATCTTTTGCCGCTTTTCAGCATGTCCTCCATAACCCCTGCGCCTCCTCCATCCTTTATCACATTAATTTTAATCAGAGTTCATGAAGCACATTTTTATTTGATTTTGATTCCAGTCAATGGCCTTGTGATGGCCCTCTTGTTGGGCATTGCTCGATTTGTATTTTTAGTGTCATGGCAACAAGTTGGGGTCCAGTGGGGGTGTGTGTTGGGTGGACTTTTGAAGCACCCATGCACGTTCAATGAAAGACCGACATTGTCAGCATCCCAAAGATCCCTTTGTGTGTGGATGTGTTTGATGGGGGGCCTTGTCATTTTCATGAGACAGCATGTTTGTTGACTCACGACAGGAGGCCTTTGTGATGGCCTGTCACTACAAAAGGCAGTTTGCTCCTGTGCCAGCACTTCTCTCTTACAGTATCTCATTGCAGTTACCTCAAATGATGAGGCGTTACAGTTGTTTTTATCCATACTAGTGGCATGGCTCCATGGATAGCAATGTCGGTCTGTCAGTCGATTGGTTGGCTGGTCCACCACTTACAATGGATTGGCATGAGACTTTGTACAGACATTCACAATCTATTCTTTCTGAAACACCCCCTTTTATGACAATTCAATGTAAATTCTTGTGTGAATTTTGACATCAACTCCACTTTCCCCAGTTTTTCTACAGTCCAAGAAACGCTGGCTGTACTGTAATCTTGAGAAGGCTAAATTTAATTTAAAGATTGCTATCAAAGCATATTGTCAGATTGAAAGAAGACACAACCCTTAAAGAGGTATCACAACCGTTGTGAGACAGTCTGTCTCAAATCCTGTCATCTGGAGATGCTGCTGAGAGCGAACAAGTGGCCACTGTGGAGTTGGGGGTCTGCTGGAATCACTCGAAACTTTGGTGCAGAGTTATTTGTGTCTGCCCTGATCCACTGTATTTGCAGCTCATGGTATCAAGTGTTGTGAGTGTGTGTGTGTAAGGGGTGGATTTGATAGGGAAGTGTATGTCTTTGCAGGGGGAGTTGGTCGCCATTGAGGTACGAGAGCAGCTGGTAACTCCACTCTCTGTTTAAAATGTCTGGCGCAGAACCCAGAGTCAGGAGTCCAGCCATTCATTCTCAGCGAGAGCAAACACAGCCAGGTCAATATTTGCCACTGTGGCCACTACAGTCTTTTGGCCCACGGTGCTCAGAGGAGGGAGTTTTTGACTGTCTAGTTTGGCACTACAGTACTTTGTGTTGGGACTAAGGCTACCCAAAGAGGGGTCTGTGAGCCAAATTTGGCTCTCAACAGAAGTTTTTGTTGGCGCTCCAACAAGTTACAAAAAAGTGATTTTCTGGTTTTCTTTATTTGGTCTAGTTAAATGTAATTTAGCAATATCTGAGGTGTGTTTTGATTACCTCAGGCATATTAACAAGCATTTTGGAGACCAAGGAAAATATTCGTGCTTTTGCATTTCAGGATTATCAATGACCAGTGGAGTATCAGGCCAGTGGCCATATTCTGATGTTAGATTTCTGCCCTTAGCCCTGCATGTCAAGCTTGGGCATCCTGGTTTGTAGTGAAGGTTATTGCAGAGCTGGTATTTAACCTATTATTGTATGATTTACTATGCAGCAGTCAGTATAGAATAAGACAAGGAAAACTTAGAAAGTAGAACATAGTTTGAGCTGGCTGCATCCACTGGAGAGTACTACTGAAACTGGGAAATGCATGGGCAGTCACATTAATCTCCATGATCAGTAAGAGTCTTCCCATCTGTCAGTGCAAGGGCTACTGTGATTAATGGTGAGGAAATTAGCCCCTGTTTGACTGAGTACATTGAAATTGCCTGATTGACTCAGGGCAGGTCAGAAGGCCTTTAACTAGTTTGTCTTGTGTCACACGGTAAATGAGGCAATTAATTGAAGAACCACATTACTTGTCCAGTTGAAATCTACCCAAATGAAACTCAGTTCCCTCTTTTCAGGGGAGTTCTCAAGACTCTGAATGACTCAGAATGTTAGGATCATAAGGTAATGTCAAATGATATTATACGTAATGTTTCATTTGGGCTTGTGCAAGTGTACTCCTGTAAGTGTGAGGCCCAAGATCTTTTAGGAGTTTGTGAGATGCTAAACGTGCCTCTGCCCTGGAGTAGCCTTAAAACAGGCACAGAAACCCCTTCTCTTGGTTCACCGAACACATTCAGGAAGAAGGTCCTTTTGAAAGGAAAATAAAGCAACAAGCCGCCACCACTTCCTGCCTTCGCCCCTCAGGCCAAGTGTGGGATTGACTGACAAGGTTTTCAGTTTCAAACCCCTCAAAGCTGTCAACATCAGGCCTCAACTGCCAGTTGCTTACCACATGGCCTGACACATTTCTTCTCACCACAAACATTACCTTGCTGTTTTGATCCCCCTTTGTTGCCCAAACCGCTGTTCTTATGGGGCTCAGGGGGATCATCCCAGAATGTTTTAAATCGGACACAGGAGCAGTTGTTTCAGAGGATACCTTCTTTATGCAATTCTGCACCACCACACAAGAAATGCCATCAAACAGACATAAAATCTCCCTAGTGCCTCATCTTGTACTAACCACTTTGCTCTGGATTCGTAGCAGTTACCCAAACTCACAGGACAGGGCCATTACTCACAACTGTCACAACTGAGCCCAGGTCACAAACATGTGTTAACTGAGCACGACATTCTGCCTGGCATCAGGATACCAGAGCTCCTGATCTTTTTCATCACTGCCACTGCTGACACAAACGGCTACAAGTCCTCAGGAGATCTGCCCGGTTTGATTTATGACGAAGTGATTCTGTTACATAGACTATGTTTGCAGCATGTATTTACTTTTCAAGTGCTGTTGCTGGATCTACATCAGAGGGTATAGTATTGGAATAAATCAGGGAGGATGCTTCAGAGGCTGAGTCAGCCAGTATTTACACCTGTTATTTAGTGCCAATCCTCTGTACCATCATTATACAACATACCAAAATAAATCCGTGCATAGTTTGTTGATCCTGTTGCCCGAAGGACAAATACCAATACAGATTGAAAGATTTGTTTATTACAGACAAAAATTAGGTCACCCAAATATCTCCTTTAAATTTAATTTCATCAAGCCATTTTTCATGAAATTATCAAAATGTAGATGAAATTATGGTTCTTTCTTAGACAACAGTGCTTTTATTTCTGCCATTGTGTCCGCTGGCAGTGCCTTTCACTTGTGACATATAGTGAACAGATGGTGAGAGTACAGATGACACTCAAGGTTCCCATGTGCCAACCCAGACATCGTTATGCCAGTGACAGACAAGGGGATGTGCTGTATTTGATGGTTTAGGTGCCATGTCTGAACCAACAGCTGACCCTGCCCTCCAGTTTAGTGTGTGTGTTGTGAATACACGTCTGGAGCACAGACCACTCTAACCATATATCTGTAAAAGACAGAAGGTTGTTATCGCCAAAACAAGGCCAGTCATTCACTAGTTTCACCTGTGGTAGATGTCTGTGTGTGCCTATTCATTTATCTATAGCTCCCCTCTTTTTGCTATTTTTTGCAACACGATAGGACACTTTAAAGAGTTACTACCACATTATTTTAGAATAATTCTGTCACCGCTGTTGGACTGCAGTGGTATAAGTCATCTTGTGTTGATTTTTATGTTTTGTTGTAGTCAGGGTACTTGAAACAATTCACATTCCTGTAGTAACTCCATGGAACGTACTCTAAGTAGAGCTAAAACGATTAGTTAGATTAGTTGACTGAAGGAAAACGAATTAGCAATTATTTAATAATCATTACATTGTTTCAGTCATTTTTCATGCAAGAATGCCAAACATTTAGTAGTTCCAGCTTCTCAAACGTGAGGGTTTTTTTCTGTTTTATATCACAGTGAATTGTTGGATTAAAACAAGCAATCTGAAGACGTCACCTTGGACCCCCGGAAATTGTGATCATTTTTTCCACCACTGTTTTTGACATTTCATAGACTAATAGATTGATCAATTAATTGAGAAAATAATCTGCAGATGAATCTGTAATGATTGTTAGTTGCAGCGTAATAACACTATTTCTGTAGCTTTAGCATTTGGGCGAGAGATGCCTTTAACTATGTACTATGTTATTTATTATTTCTGCTCACTTATAGACACCCTCAGTAGTGAACTGTCTCATGCAAACATATTATGATTGGCAACATGCTTTAACGTATAAAGTAAGGAAACCATAGTGTTGTGTGAGCGAGTAATTTGGTCAAAATGTGGTTCGCAACTTTGATAATGGGGTTATAGTGCGCAGAGAGAAGGAAACTTGCCAAACTCTTCCTATAGCTTTATTCCTGGTATCCATCGATGCCAGTGAACTAAGCCAACTGCAGCGAAACAGAAAACATTGGCAAATATTCTAGACCTTATCAATTTACCACCCCTTATAACTAATACATGGAAATAAAGTTGAAAATTAGTTTCTTTAAATTTCCAAATTGCATCTGCTCTACATGACTGTTAAGTTATCTGTTTGCATTATGACATTTTGAGGTCTCCTATGAGACCTGACTTGAATAAGTGCTGCCTTGTGTGCCAGAAAAACTGATAAATCAAAAAGGGAAATCATTTGCAATCCTTCCACAAACACACACACCATCCAATTTCCTCAGCTGGTGTAGTCACATTGAGCGCAGTATTTCCTCTCTATTTTTCTCAATATTTATTGAAAAGCACAGCATGACTGCGTTTCATTTTGTTTAGAAACTGAAACGTTTGCAGCTGAGAGACTTCTCAGAAATAAATGGATAATGCTGGGTGACAAGATGCTGAGTTTTTTTGCATCTCAGGACTGGAAATAACTTGGCTGAGTCTTTCTTTTGAATTTCACTTATTGATAGCCACCATAATTCACGCTCCTTATATTAGCAATTACCAGGTCTTGAGCTATTACCCTTCATGACCTGCATAATGAAGCTGGGTTTATTTCACTAGTTTGAGGAAGTTTCAGTAACTTTCCTCCACCCTCTTGGCAAGAACATTACAATATAGGTTATGTCTCATTTCCTTTTTTTACTGCCAATTTTCTTACTGTGATGCTCTTTAGCCTTGTGAAGTAGAAGAAAGTAGACCATAGTCAGTATTAGCCAAGTGTGTCATTGAATGTGCCTGTGCTCATGTAGTTTTCCACAGGAGTAGGTTTCAGCGTGTCTCCTATGATTAATTGTGGTGATTATTACATTACTGCATAAAAAAACCGTATCTGCCACCCAAGTGAAATATAATGGAAAAATGTATTGAGTGTACCCTCAGGGAAGGGCATATTAATTTATATTATTAAGCTAATTTAATTTATACCGTCTAAACATCAATACTTTCAAGGTATACTAATTTCAACTCTGTTACAGAGATGGTTCCAAAATATGTTTAGCTTAGCTTAGCACAAAGAGTGGAAGCAGTGGGGAACAGTTAGCCTAGCCCCGTCATAGGTGCCTTCTAACTGCTCCAAAGTGGCCTGATTTACACATGCTGTTTATTTAACACATGTAGAAATACAAATGGACACTGTTGTGATTTAACGAGCAGTTAGCTTACACATTGGAGCTATTTAATCACCAACACCTGTACTCAGTTGCTGCCAGACTGCACATCAAAAGTCCTGCCCTCTGAATTTGCAGACTTTACACATAACTCTGAACAATTAAAAACCCCAGTTGGCTCCTGGATGCATAGGTGGCTTGTTAGCTAGCTAAAAAGATACAACAGGTTAGAGCTGTTGAATGGTGTATTTAGAAATGATTTTTTCTACTTTTGGCGGAGGCTAGCCATTTCTCCTGGCTTCAAGTGGGCTACTTTCCAGGCTAGGCTACACGTCTCAGACTTTTCTACCAAACACAGAGAAGGACTCAATGCCAGTCTTCCTCTACCCACTCCTGGTAAGACAACTAATAAGCATATTTACCAAAATGTATTTTCTTTGAAATGTAATTAATCTTGAAGCTGCATTTCCCACCGGAGAGCAGCTAGCAAACCATAAACACAACATTGACACATTGTCACCTTTATACAGTTGTAATTGTGAAATTACCTAATTTCACATCCAGCAGACACAGAGCAACATTAGCATTCATTTAGAGTTAGAGATTCTGACCACCTGACAAAATTAAGTCCAATATTGACTATTGTCATTTTAGCTTAGTTTTGGTCTCCACCAAATCCTGAAAGAAATATGTGGCTCATTAGCTGCGCATTGCTTCACTATATTCACTAGCTAGTCGCTAACTTGGATGTCTATCTGCTGTTTTGTGCTGGGCAGCGTACAATGGGTTTACTGGGTTTTTGCTGAAAATAGCTGCAGGCTGGAAATGAGGTTGATAGGAGTTTGTGGGCTGGAAACCCAAAACAATGAGCTAAAAGAGGCTAAAAAGCTCCGTAGAGCCTAGGTTAACTGCAAATTCTCTGTGGAGTCATCACTATGAGCTACCTCTTTCACATTACACATACAGTAGTCATTTAATCCACTGTTAATATAAAAAATATTAATTAGTTTAATTTAATGCAGATTGCTGAGCAGTCTTTATTTATAAGGGTGTTGTTGCTGTAAGAGAACATTTATATGTAATTTATCTATTACATGAAATAAGTCCTTAGTCAAGTGCTAAAATTCTAATCAAAAGTAGCACCTGCAATGATATAGCGTACCACAAAAAGATATTCACTGCTCCACTGGGAGCTCATTTGTGAGAAGGAAGAGACAGACTTAGAATGCTCGCCGCCATCTTTGCTTTCTTATAAAACTAAAAAAGTGTCAACATTCTGCAGTGCTTTTGATTTAGAAGCTGAAGGAAGCCACTTGCCAAGGTTTCCTTGAAGACATTTGTTTATTTTGACAAAACCAGAAGGTACCAAGAGCCCCCGCAAGTTGATGCTTGACAAGTGCAATAGAAAGATAATAAACAATAGTTCTTGGAGCAGGGGGTTTTCTTGCATAAGCATTCCCTTGTAGATGCAGTCGGCTATCCAAGTGTTTCTTGAAACCTTGCAGGGAAACTGTTGTAGTGGAAATATTGCAATTAGAAAATATATACTTGATACAAAATTTTTTAAACAATTATTTTGATTGGCATTTTGTATAATTTATCATTTAAATGCACAATATTTGGAATATTAAAGGTCATATTACAGTTGAATTTAAAACTACTTGACGCATCAATCAAAACAAGAATCTTGAATTACCCTTGTACGTATGCATCATTCTTCAGAGTTTGGGATGCTATGTGGCACTTACAACTTAAAGACCGCTATATCGTGAAATAGTTTTTCCAACTAGTCTTAAGCAAGAATGCTATCTCCCATGCTCCCATTTGGTTTCCCTTTACTTAGAATACAATCTGGAAGGAAATATTTGGGCTGCTGTGCCTCAGTTCAGCAACAAGGCACATGGGCGGTCTGTACTTAAAAGACTCATCCTCTACAACCAAGACAGCCGCCAACATCTGGTAGCCTCACTCTCCCTCCATTGATCAGTAAAGGACTTCAAACCATGTGTTGTGGGAAACGAACAACTTGCAGCATCCTATTATGACAAAAGAATGCATAAAAACAGCTGGATGAAGATAGAGCTTGAAATCGGAGTTGTGTAAAATTGTAATCAATGTAACAACCACCCACCAGATAAAACATTAATATACTGTATCTGACGATTCATGATCTTTTTAGACTCAATTAAAAAGGAATAATGGAAAACTAGCAACCTGTCAGTCCTAAATTGTGAAATGGTTGCAGTGGAAAAAAAACACCATATGGGGTTAAAATGTCAAAGATCAAGTTGGAATTTAGTTAGCAGTCAGTTTATATGAATTTTACAAATGTGCATATATTTGCCCCACACCAATCACCTCTTGTAGTTTATATATGTCCTGTGTTCAGAAACCATTATAAAAAGTTAGAAACTTAAAAAAAAAAAGTATGGTATGACCATGCAGCTACAATACAAATTTGAAAACTAATCGTAGTGCACGGCTCATAAAAGTTGTAGAAATACCCTTTGGCAGTTGTGGTCAAACGGAGACAATGGATGGTATACTTTCTCATCTAGAACACTGACAGTGGTGAAGTGGGTAACTCTATCTGCAGTGTTGGGTCTCTAAAAAAAATAAATAAATAAAAGAAAATCTATTTTTGACTTCAATAGTTCCCACTTCGGTGCACGGTGGCAGAGCGGCTAAAGCTCCTGCCTCCCAATAAGGAGATCGTGGGTTCGATTCCCGGACCAGACCAACATCACACGATCTCTCTGGGTGGAGTCTGCATGTCCTCCCCGTGTTACCGTGGGTTCTCTCCGGGTTCTCCGGCTTCCTCCCACCGTCCAAAGACATGCATATGTAGGTTCATTGATAACTCTAAATTGCCGGTATTGAATGAATGTGAGAGTGAATGGTTGTCTGTCCATGTCTGTGTCTGTGTTAGCCCTGCGACGAGTTGGCCACTGTCCAGGATGTACCCTGCCTAAGGCCCAAAGTCACTGGGATAGGCTCCAGTCACCCGCGACCCCTAACGGGACCAAGCGGTAGAAAATGGATGGATGGATAGTTCCCACTTCCAAAGCTGCTCTTGAGTATATGGTGATTTCATTTGATGATGGAACATGAATAGGTTTAAATAAGTTTAAACAAAGGGGATGAAGAATGAAGCAGTCATTTTGAGCATCAGATAAATGAGTCTTATGAGTCCTGTTCCTACAAAGCATTCAAAAGAATTAGGGATTCTCAAATGTGCTAACCCAACACTAATTTAGTAACTGCTCACAGCGTCACTACTACTCTCACATAGATTGCTTAGCCATCCCCCGGTTTCTTCTGGAGACCACTGTCCAGCATTGACATCAGTTAAACCACTTCACTCTCTGTGTACAGGCAGTTTCACTTCCTGGAACATGTTTATGCTTTCTCCCTCCCTACTCATTACTTCTCCTGCACGCGCTTCCTGAGGTTTCTGCCTCATCCGAGATGCATGGGGCCTTTGTCTGCACCGTGCAGATGAAAGGTCCTCGGTGAAGCGGCAAACCGCTTGGAAACAAAAGGATTCTTTCTCTTGCGCTCACACATTGGAGCAATCTCAAAGACAGCTGTTCCCCTCCCGGGTGTCCCAAACTCTCTGACTTGATCTCTCCCTCTCTATCCCATCCACCCTGCTTGTTACTGATTTATGAAAATATCAAAAGGGAAACGAAAGGGCCCACCAAAGTGGTACAGAGAAGAGGAGACATGTTTAACCAAGCCACTCCTCCTGTTTACCCTGTCCTTAGCAGTTCAGATAACTGGGATTCTAGAACAGTGGAGCTATCCAGCCGCCACAGAGGATGCACTCATGTCACAAGCTCCACCGAATGATCAGGGCAGATGACTTTTCAGCGCCCACAGATTTAACCCATGGTGGGTGTGTCCGTGCGTAATGAAGGGATATAAATCAAAGTAGTATACTGTTGCTGCAGCATGTGGGTTTGTGCTTAAAGGCAGGAGGGCACTCCAATTACTGGCTCTGTCACCAAATCATGATGAAAGTCCTCTTAGCGTGGAGAGCTAGTTGCTCAAACATGAGACTCAGGCAGTTTACAACCCTGTGTTACAACTTGATCCAAGGAAGGGCTGTGAATTTATTTGAAAGAGAGAACAGGATTTTCATTCATCAGTTTTTATTGTATGCTATCTCTTTTTCAGTGCCTGCAGATGGAAAGGAGGCTGACAGCCATGATCAAGTCTAATCTCTGTGGTATTCATCTGCTGAAAAGTGTCATAATTAACTCCAGAGAGAGCAGTGTGTCTGTGCTAAATTCTGTGACTAAATTGAATTGCAGTGAATTGCGTAGGAATGGATTTGCATATTTAAAACAGGTTGATGTCCTATGGGACTTCTGCACATTCAGGAATTTCCATTGCACTCTATTAAAGTAAAATTCAAGCATCTTGTGAGTTATGTCATGAATTTTCATAGATCTGTTTTTGAACTCTATGTTAAAAGACAATGTGAATTGACAAGCTTACATAGTATAATAATGATGCTTTTAAACTCTGTCTACCATTTTCTGCATTACTTGGATGCTTGGATCCCATGCTTCACATGAGTAAGACAAAGAACCAGGAAAAAATCAGGTCAAAGTCGGGCTTTGACCTGGCAGTTTACCACAGACCAGCTCAAAGCTAAATGGAGATGGAGTTCAGAGCCACTTGCACCCTGGAGCTTGGAAAAAGAGCCAGCCTCCTTAGCAAAGCCAGAGCATGGCAGGTTTACTAGTCATAAACACAAGAAAATATTAGGAATGCAAACATGGGATTTATGGTACTTCTTAAAGGCATGTGGCACAGTTGAACTTTATGTGAAATGTTTAAACACTTATGTGAAGCACAAGTACCTCTGCAGTTAGTTGGTCTGTGCTAAATTGAAAAGTGCATGGCTTTTCTTTTACTGTATCTGCCCACCGACAGCATAACTCAACTGATCCCAAACCATAGATCTAAACACAGGGTTGGAAATGCCTAAAATTTGATCTTTCTTTTTAAAAATGAGATTAAATACCTGTATATCTTGACTGTATAAAACCTCAAGTGTCATGAATAAGTATTCAGATCCTTGTGCAAACCACTGTTTAATGTTAAGCATGGTTCACTGAAATCTACCATAAAGACTACAATTTCTTAGAAGTTCAAGTTCCCCTTGCAAGTTCAGGGAACCTGGGCACGAATTCACAAAGATGCTGAGGAACATTTACTAAGGAACTGAGAGAACGCCTAAGATAAGAGAAAGGGGGGGGGAACTTAATCACTAATTTGTTGACTGCTGTGATAGGATTTTTTCTATTTGTTAGTGAGCTGATTGGATTCTCATTAACTCGCCTGCCATCAAAATTAAAAGTTTATCGGTTTTCCAAAACGTTGACGTGGCGAGGTGCATTACCAGCAGCAGCTGACTAACTGTGAGCAAGTCATCGCGACGTAGGGAATCCTCTGGACACCGTGTTTAGGAGCTACTTTTAGCGCTGAAAGGCTTTGAGAATTACTCTTTGACCAAAAACTTGTTAAACTGACACGCCCCTGAATTTCAGAGTTTCTCCTTACTCGACCAGGTAGAAGCAACTTTTAGCCTTAGAATCTTCTGTAAATACAGCTCCTGGTTGACTAAAGAATCAGTAAACATCCGTTTTTAAAAACCACTTACCAATGTCACCTGCACTGGTTTCTTTGCTGCCAATCTCTAACAACCAACTAACAGAAACATACCACAGTCTTTACCCCCTACTCATGCATAGAATAGCATTTACACTGTAGCATGTATAGATCAGCTTGTAGACAGCTGGCTTCTGCAGACAGCCATATATTCATGAAAGCACAGCAGTATGAGGATCGATCAGCTTGCTCAGCCAAGTGGAAAACTGCAGTGATCCAAGGAAATACTGAAGCTAATCATTTAGTGCAAGCATGCTTTGCCTTGTAAGGACAAACTTACAAAGTCAAAGTAATTAGGGATAAATAGGACAGAATAATGTGTAAATTAGGCATAAACGCACAAAATAAGTAAATGTTCAAGGAGTGTAAAATATGAACAGCCAAGAAGCTGATGTAGCGAGGACGTGCACACACCTCTCATTCGCAGTATAAGCCAGGTAATGAGCAGAAACATACAGTCTAGTCAATCACTTCAGTACAGTATGTACCGGCAGGTATCATCTAAGAGGAAACTGTTGTCCTAATCTGAACAGAGAGAAAATTGTAATCTGGAAGACTCCCAACATGTATGTCTGGCACTCATCAGATGGGATTGTGGGATTGTACGTGTTTAGTCAATATCCGTGTATTTATGCACGCTGTCAACAGCCCGGCGACAAGGCCTTGCCAGCAAGTTCAAAAAAAAGTGTCAACAAATCCATCTGGATAGTTTTTTCAGTCCGGTAATATATCCCGAAGACAACCCTTCACTTGCCCCCCCCCCGGTGTTTGCATATGCATACTATAGCAACGAGTGAACCAGATATTTGACTTGGAAGACTCATAATCCTTATCTGTTATGACAGCATTCAGAAAATGTCAATGTGATGAATTTAAGGAAAAGAAGAAAAACAAGGAGTCATGTCATGTTTTTTTCCCATTAGCTTTGGTAAAACCTCTTTCTCTCCTTGGAAATGGATCTGAGAAGATATAGTTTTGACTGTTTTTAGACCAGTTGCTTCAAATATCATCTTGTAGAAGGCCAGTGTGTTCCTACATGTACTTGAACTGTGTTGACAGCTGAAGAATGTTGTGTAAATGTTTAAATGACCAGTGATGTTTGTTGCTAATTCACTGGTCTGCATTGAAGAAGTCAACTTTAACGTGATGTCAGTGTTGCTTTACCATGAAATAAAAGTTTTGTGATCCTTGTAAAAATACTAACTCCACACTGTTTCTCTTTCTTTGTCCCTTTTGGCTGGAAAACCAACTGCTTGTCTTGGATTGCCTCGGATGACTTCAGGTATGTCAAATCACTTAATACCACTACTACTGTTTCTAATGAGATTACCTCCTTCACCCACGCTCCTATCTTTGAAATGGTAGTAAAATTTATTTGTGTATAACAATACTTGTATGGGGAATCAAGAAATTATACATGACATATTGCAGAAGCTGTGGTTCAGATTTGGAAATGTTGCAGTCTACTACTATTAGTGAAATTTAGCAGAAAGCTGAGCTAGCATCATGCAGTGCACAGCAAATATGTAAATTAATATGTAATGCAAATGAACACATACATTCGAATACTAAGGCTACTAAGTCCCGAGTGGGGACACTAAATAAGGCTTTGAAGTGGTCAGAATGCCACAGACCTTAATTTTTTTTCCCTTGTCAGTGTTAAATATTCATACTCTCTCAGTCCTTGTGGTTTCATTGCAGCGATGAAGCTCTAAGTTCCCCATAAGCTCTTGTGTTCTGCATCTCTGTATTGCGTAACCGGCAATTTGCACCCCACTTTTCAAGCAGAGAACAAACTAGGCGCGGTATAGTGTGCAACCAAACTCTCACTTTGCATCCCCCCCACAGTGGAGGAATGTTTTCTTAAATAAAAGACCCGATTTATGCAATAACACAGAGATGGCAAGCGGAGGGAGTCTCCGTTATATTGGTTTCCTCTCAATTTTTGCACATATTTCACTTTTCAATGTAATGAGGACCTGTATTTCTAATTTGGCACTACAGGGAAGGGAGAGGACAAAAGGAATCTTGGCTGCAGAGTTAAGTTGAGAAACACCAAAATGGATAATGACAATATTTGGAAGGGGGTTTGCTTAAATGCTGACGAGAGAGACTAAGGGATCAATTCAAAAGACTTCTAATCCCGTGGACTTTATTGCTGGGTTCTGGCTGCCGTTTGAGGCAGCAAACAGCACCAACTTGGGCAATCAAAATATAATCCCATCAATCTGCTTGATATGGTGTGGATTAGAGTAATGCATATGATCCCTTCTTAGGGTATTTTTTAACGATGTACTGTGATATGCCCTCATTTAGTTTGAAATGTCAAGAAAAAGCTGTTACGATTGTAAGGTTTATTGGTTCCTTCCAGACGTATAAAATATACAAAATAGAACCACAAGTTCGTGTGGCGCACATGTCAAAACAATGACTAATTTGTGTTTGGTTAGAGTAATTAGCAGACGGAGCCACGGGCAGGGACAAAGCTGTGCACATGAGCAGTTAAGGACTGGGGTTATTGCTAAATCTCCTTCCTCCTCATCCCTCTCACCACACACTCACCATCATGCCTCTTCCCTGATGTAACCTTGCTTTACCTTGTGTTGCCTGCTCCTCAAAACCTCCCTACCTCATGACACCACATCCTTTCCTCTTGTCAATCATCTCTCCTACAATGGTCCTCACTGTCTGTCTTCCTGTTTCCCTGCCTGACTTTCACATCCATTCTCTCCCTCCTTGATCACTTGTATATCTTAATTCTCCAATTTCTATCAAGACTTCTCCCTGCTTCATTCCTGCCCCCCTTCCTTATCTGGCTCGCTATAAATAATGCCACCTGTTGGGCCAGGACCTTCATTACACTCATGTAACAGTAAATCAGTGTGGAGGGCCAGTGAGGGTGCCCTATACAGGCTAGACAAGTCATACCACTGGCACAGAAAGCTATGCCTGGCACTTACTGACTAATGCATTCACTAGTGAGGCCAGAGGGAGAATAGCTGGAGCAATGAGGCCAAGGTTAAAACAACCTCTGATTCTCTGCAGAGAGGGCATTTAAGATGGAAACTTAAGGGGGTTTATGATGATGAATATTGCCTCTATACTTTGGACAAGAAGACCAACATGATCCCAGTGTTTTTTAAATTCAGATATGTACAGTATGCTGTAAGTATGATAAAGTCACAATCTAATATCACTTCTTAGAGAAGTCTGGAGTAGCAGTGATGCTCAGCCGACGAATTGGGTAATCAATACATGTTTCGCACTTTAAAGCTGAGGGCACGGTGCAAGGGGTTAGAGGGTCGAGCACTTGAAAGCACGCACAGTGGGACGTGATCAGGGTGTGGGTGATGGGGGTCAAAGGTCAACTCTCTCAAATAGCCTTGGTGAGTACAACAGGCCTTCGGCTCCTTTGGCTTTGAAATGGGAGGCGGCGCTCATAGCTGCTCTCCCATGCTGGACCAGCTTTCAGCATACCACCGCCCCGCCATCAAACAGTTGTCGTGTCAGGTGTCTTCCTGGGAGAGGTTATTTTTAAGATGATGAAGGAGGGATTTACGAGCGTATTTGACGATCATGTGCTGTATTTGATGTACAGTCAGCAAATTAACAGTATAGTAAAAAGGGTATGAATATTGATTTGAGCTTTTATTCCATTCTACAGTACTACAACAACACAATTACATAACATTCACATACTATATACTTGATAAGGATCATTTCTACAAATTAGCAGGCATACAGTAAACGTGACAGATGTGACTTTGATGGCTGGGAAATCATTAGTTACTAGCTAGGAGGAAAATATGTGTCTGGTTAATTAGCTCCTGCTACACAGCCATAAAGAATAAAATGCCACCCAGCTCCATAGGACAGAAAATCACAGTTTTCTCATGACATCTGTCTTGAAGGCACTTTTGTTCATCTGCTAATTACTGTCTTATACATCTGCAAGGAACAAAACTGCTTCCCTTTCTCCTTCAAAGGGACACACCATGTCAGCCTGTTCTGTATGCCAAATCAATTAGTCATCAAAAGTCCCTCGGAGAAGAACAGTTAACCTTTATCTCCATCAATGTTTCATTAGTTACCCCCCTTGCCAGTGCCACATTTTCTCCCTTGCTGAAATGAAAGCAGGGCTCGCGGTGGTTA
Source organism: Siniperca chuatsi (assembly GCF_020085105.1). Classification (NCBI taxonomy): domain Eukaryota; kingdom Metazoa; phylum Chordata; class Actinopteri; order Centrarchiformes; family Sinipercidae; genus Siniperca; species Siniperca chuatsi. Next base: position 9,642,294 of record NC_058063.1, read on the forward strand.
ATGTAAATAAAAAAAACGTAAATGCGGTCGTTAGTATTCTCTCTGTCCTCTCACAGATATGTTGTATCGGAAACAGTTTAATGAATGTCTCTGAGCCAGTTGCCTTCATGGATTATTCAGAGAAAAAGAGGTTACACTGCTGAGTGTTTACATGCCACACATTTACATATAGTAACACCCTACCACAAATGCTTTTTGCCTCTCATGTGCAAAGTCAGGTACATGCACAAGTGAATTCTCCATGCCGTGCCCTGAAAAAGCAATGAACAGTCCCCATTGAGATTTCTCTCATACTGACATAAGTTCACATAGAGGATTGTGGTTTGTAAGAGTGGTCGGTGTAGTGGAATACAGCAGTACAATCTATACAGATTAAACAGAGGAGTAGAGAGCAGCAACATTTCAACAGGACTAATATCCTAGTTCTACATTTCTTTCCTTTTTTTCAACTCATCACTTGGGTATAATATGCATTGTGAAAGTTGTCATGAAAGTGTCATTGCTTTTCTCTTATGAAATTTAGCTTGGTGTTGTAATTAGCTTGTTTGCACCTGTGTTTTACAGCCACTAGTGAAGTAGCAGTTTGGTTCTCAACAATAACTCATCTTTAGATATCATCTTTTAAAAGAATAGTTCAACATTTTGGGAAATACACTTATTCGCTTCATGTGAAGATTGATACCACTCTCATATCTGCCCATTAAATGAAGCTAAAGCCAGGAGAGTGAGTGAGTGAGTTAGTTAGTTAGTTAGTTGTTAGTTTAGCTTAGCTTGTAAATTGGAAGCAGGGGTTAACAGCTAGAGCTAAAGGTCATTAATTAACATGTTATATCTCTTTGTTTAATCCATACAAAGTGTGAAAATGAGTAGTTGTGGTGTTTTTTATGCTAAGCTAACCGTCTCTTGGCTGTAGTTTCATATTTAACAGATGTAAGTTGTATTGATCTTATCTAGCAAGAAAACGAATAATCGTATTTTCCAACATGTCAAACTATTCCTTTATAAACAATACCATATGCTTCCATTAACTTCAGATACGGTAATAATAGGAACTGAAAAATAAAGTAAATTCATATGACTTGATAGAAATGGCTTTAGTGTTTTCAAGGCTGCAATTTTTAGTCAGTCTTTCGATTTAGTTTTCAATGAATAGATTAATTGTTCAGTCTCTAGAATGTTTTGTCCAACAAACAGACCAAAACCTCTTTGATTTACAATGATAAATAAATAAAATAAATCCTCACATTTGAGTAACTGAAACCAGAGCAACATTCTCAGGGGATTTTGCTCAATAAATTACTTTATCGATTTAGTTGTTGTCACTTCAATAGTTATTTTCTGTCTTGGACACATTCCAGTTTTTTGGGAAACACCATCATAAAGTATACAGCTTATATAAGGCTGACTCCAAACATTAAGCTGGGGCACATTAACAAAGCTATTATCTCCTGTTGCCAGGATGTCTTTTTTCCTTGTGATCTCTTAATTGGTCGTATTTCCCCCCTACCCACATAGGCCAATCTGCAATGTCTGCCTGGCTGTTGTGCCCCTGTCCCACTCCATTAGGAAAGCACTGACAGCAGGCACAAGTGACCTCTCCAAAGAGGAGGAACAGGAGGACTGTCTTCTTCTTCCCTCTGTCTGCCTGCCACCTATCCCAACAATTCTCTGCTAGACAGACTGCAGCTGGCTTTGCCTCAGCTCATCTAATCACAACCCTGCTCTTCCAGCCTCAGCATAGGCATGTCCTTATTTCCTATAGGGGTGTTCTCCATGTCTGAAACCACTTATAGTTGACATATGACAGAGTAATATGGGTGAAGTTGGAGTCATTAATTCTGGCATTGTCAGCACCCACATAACAAGCCAAGCCAATTGAAACCAGTGGAGAAACAGTGCCAGCCAGTTCTAGCAAATCAGTGAAAAGAAACAGTTGTAGTTAAGTTCTCCTCATGAAAGCTTTTAGAAATGACCCTAAAATTGCGTATTGTAAGAGTAGTGTTATTTCTACATTAAGTGTTTTCACAGAAACGTCTCAGTGTTAATACCAAGTCCTTGGCCATTGAGATGGACTTTTAGTAACAATTTGAGATTCTGTATGCTGCTCTGTGCATTAATTGTCATAATTAAAAGATTTGATTAATTAGCAATAATGAGTGCAATCTAACCTGCCTGACTCAATAGTAAGTTTGTTGTCTTTACTTCCTTCCTAAAAAATGCCATAATAAGTTATGTCTTATGGTAACTGAAAGGTTTTGTCATAGATATATTGCTACACATTGTTGTGTTGCTGCAATTCAGTTGCCTAAAATGAACCATACAGTATTTTACCCATGCAGCTGGCAGATGCTTGAGTTGGTTTTGGAACACTGATATGGGTCATTTTGGAAAGCGATGACAATAGACCTGTAGTTGTTTAGGTGTAATGACTTTGTGGTTGATCCGTTAAGATTTATTTGGTTTTAAAGTGTGGACATTGTAGGATGAATTCCCTGCATTTGAGTCCAGTGGAACTATGTTGTACTAACAGGACAAGATACAAAGTGTGCACTGTTGGATGTTAAGTAAACTGGGACTTTGTAACAATTTAGAATGTTAAAACTTAACAAAAGCTCATCAGTATCTGTTGTTTGTTGCATTGTAGGATAATAGTGTCCATGTACACAACTCCAAAATGGACCCATTTGAATTTGTGTTCATGCAATAGCAAGAACGACACTGAATTCTCTTGCAGTTAGTGCAGGAAAGTTTCTTAAGTCTTCTATAGCTACTCTCATAACTACTACTAATCTCTTCCTCCTCTCAACTCGCATATTAGGTCAAAAAACAAACCATTGGTGAGGTTTCTTCACATACTGTTTCCTAAAGAAAACTTATTTTAATTTAAGTACAACCATTATGCATTTTAGGTGTCTTCCTTCAGGATGTCCTGCTGAACTGGTCATAAAGGAGCAAAGCTAGAAAGAAATGCTTGTGCTCAGTATGATTTTTCTTTTCCTCTTTATCTTGGTTTTGGGCCTGCTCTGACTCATTAGCAGCAACACGATTTGCCAGGCAGGGGCAGTCATGCAGACGGACGAAGGTTCAAACTGATGGGCTTTGTCACCTCACATTAATCCTGCTGATAATGATTAGAAAGAATCTGCCGCCCAAAATTCCTCATGATTGGAATGCTCATCTTGATGAGAAAAGCCACTGTAGATGGTCTTGCTAGCTTTCCCTTTTTGTTCCTATTGAAGTGTCTTCCCAGAAAAATTGTATAGCATTAGTTAAATACCCCAGGCAACAACACGAGAGGCAGGAATATAACTGTGGTCCAGTACTAGACAAGATTAATGAATAGGACCTTACAGTGACTCCCCAGTGTCATAGAGTAATGATAGCACTTTTGACAGTCCAGAGAATGGCTTTGATATATTCTTACTGTTATGTAAGTCCTATGGTGTACCACATAGTGGAAATCAGAGCTCATCAGCCAATCTCCATATAGAAAACAAGTAAATTAGTTGTCTTCAAATATAGTGCAAACTGGTATAATTTTGTTATACAGTAGTTTGGAAACAGTAAATAATTTCCCGTGACATATGCTTCCCTCCATTTCACGCTTACTGTATACACACGGGCACAGTTTTGTTGCTGTCACAAACAGAACACAGTGTTCCCATCCACCACTCTGTCCCTGCATTTCATACTACAAAAATCCACCTACCCAAAATTGGAACCATCTCCAAAATTTGGAAACACTATTGTACATGGAAGAGTTCATTTTTCACTGTCAGCAAATTGGCCACTTTCAGAAACAAAGCCATCAATTTTTAAAGTCATTTTTATGTGGCATGCTTGCAAAAACAAGGTTTGTTGAAGGATAATTGTTTGCTTCCAGCACAGGCATGTCAGCAGGTTTTGTGTTAGTTTGTTTTTTTTAAACCTATCCTGACAGGTTTGAGGATATTGCATCTGGCAGGGGTCCATGCTGATATACTCTGACTAAATATGTCTTTCACTAAAGTGAAAGCCATCTTCACCTCTTGTGGTCAATTAATTACATTTTGAATAAACTGCTCATTAGGAAGAGCTGTCACGGTTCCATTAGCAGCAAGACACCCTGACATTAATTGTCTCCTAAGAATATTGTTTTGGTGGAGCGTCCCCTTCTAGTTAACTTGTAAATTATTCCCACATTGTAATGAAGCTCAACACATGTTCATCTTGTGAAGTTGCTTCTGGGATTCTTGCATGTTGCACTCTTTGTGGGTTTGTTCTAGGAAATGTCACTGTGAGAGGTAGGCTCTTTGTTTCTGTTTAGCTAAACAAATAAGTAAAGCAGCGCTAATATGACTTACTGCAGCGTTCATGCTGATAACAGAGAGCTACAGAGAAGATAACGGGACAAATATAGGGTGTAAAATGATTAATGGAAGAATTGCGAATCATCGACAGCCTCTCATTTGGGGTTCATGAACGCGGTATGGTGTATGATCAGTAGTGGGGAGCCGGTTCAGTGGGGTGCCATCAAGGACCCGTCGGCTCTTATTTGAAGCCACCCCAAGTGATTCATTAAATGATATTGGTGACCCAAGAAGGTTTCGGGAAGGAAACCAAAAACCGCAGGCATTCCCACCACCCATTCCCACCATCCATTCCCACCACCCATTCCCACCATCCATTCCCACCACCCATTCCCACTTGGAGATGAGAAAGCAAGTACTCTTGCTGGAGACATGCTTCAGTGGCTTTCCCAACTTCATTTTCTCCCTGTGTGCTAAAATCGTGCTATAATCCATTGTAAAAAGTTACAGCTTCCCACAGACATATATCCAAAGAAATCAAAAGCCAGAGATCTGTCTAATAACTCTAATAAGACAGTGAAAATTATGCAAACATGTTACCAAATTTGTCTTCTATCCGGGCATCAGTTTGTGCTTTACATTTACCTTTTAGAAGTAAATGCTGCATCAGACCATGAAAACCCCCACCAGCAAAGTGGCAAAGCTGCTACCAGTCCCAGACTCTAATCTAGTTGTAACCCAATCCCTGCACAGGGCTTTTTGTGTACAAACGAGCCCTCTCAGTCACTTCAGCCCTGGAGCTTGTGGTCTGCATTCCGCCTGTCGTAGACACAAGCTGTCTAAATAAATGCTCGCCGTTGCCTCTTTATTCTGGTGGCAGCTTGTGTTTGGGGGGGGCCTCTGGCGCTTTCATGCCAACATCCATGCTGCACACATGCTCGTGAACATCCGCAGACCAAAACAGTGGCATGCTACCAGGCTAATGCATACAGCACACAGCAGACACCAGCTGGGGACCTGTTAACAGCCAAATAGCGTTGGTCTGTCAGTGAACAGCTTGACGCTGGTGCTGCCTGTTCATTCTTGTGCCGAGCTGCATCGCCTGCAGCAGTCCAGGGCTTTCAGTTGGCACTCATGGCTGGTATCACATGTGCTAAGTGTCAGTGCCAGACACTATAGCTTTGTGCATTCTGCTCAGGCTATACAATTAGCCTGGAGGCCCAGTCCTCCAAGTCTGCAGACAGCATCTGCTGGGCTCCACAGGGGCTAAAATGGTCCCACAGTCTGTTAATGAAGAATTCCATTTTAGTTGGTTGAACAGTACTTATTTTAAGTTTATCAAGTGAGTAAACCTGTTCACGCTTTTAAATGGGGTTTGGATGCTGCTGGGTCAAAGAATAAGGCTTCATTTTAAAGCTACACTGTTGTTTTGAGCCCACATGTTTGTATTTTGCATATATTTCTGATAAATCGTAGTTGTTTGCCTGAAAATCTATCTTCTCTGCTTTGCCTAATAATCTCCTTCTTCACACGTTCCTGTGTGGTCTCCTCTTGTAACATCCCAGAGACTCCACCTCTCCTTCAAATGCCAAAACATGTCAAATACGTAAAAGGCTTATGACAGGAAAGCATTTAATTTCATCAGCAACAATTATACTGTTTTCAAGAAGAGAAGAGACCTTCATCCCTCCCATAATGAAATAATGACGGAAAAAAACAGGCACACTAAGCCATCCAAGAGACACTGGATATGATTTTTTACAGATGTTCAGGTTTTAAAGTAGAGCTGATGATAATTTATCTAAAATTTATCTTTAAGAGTCCAGGAAACTGGCTCGTAATTATTGCTTGGTAAAGCCACTTGCTGCAATCGCAGGATGCAAAATTATATTTCTGATAAGGTCAGGGGAAAAGCTAACTCCAGATGTGACAAATGAAAAATGACAAAATGGGTCTTGGGTTGTTTTTATTTTTTATTCCATCCCAAAGCAGTCTTCACTGACTGTGAGAGTGACAATAGGATTCAATTTTTTTTATCTGATGGATATTATGGTTTTTCTATCGACCTTTTTTGCCTTTATTCCTCATTACTGCAGAGCTACTGCAGCGGTCCATGAAATTTTCAACATCTCTTCCTGGCTACAACTTTGACTGAACACAGGAGTATTAGTGTTTGTAATGATCTAATCTCTGCTTAAATTATCATTGAGTGTCTTTGACGTTCAGATACAGGATATGGAGGATTGGACTTTCTGTGGGACCATAAAAGTGTGTGATTCTTGAAGAAAAAAAAAAAGGCTGCAAAAAGAAGCTCCAAAAAGTTTATTAACTTGGAATCTTCCCCATTCCCCCTCCTGTGTCGACTACAGAAAGAGCCAAAGCTTTGGTGAATCAAAAGCACAAATTGACCCTGTTCCATCTCTTGTCATCGAGTCTCATTAAAGGCTTGGTTTTTGAGACCACAAGCATCTGGTTTTAAAAATAGGACCCTTAATTGCCTTGTTGTATCCCCATTTGGTTTGTTTATTTATTTCATGTAGGCTGTGCATCGTGCAAAGCATTTTCTTGGGCGCCTTTTGTTCATTATGCTTGTTTGCACATTGTTGCACTTCGGCGCAAATACCTTGATGAATCAAGCCCAGATGTTGGCGTTGGAATGCCAGAGGTAGGCCTTGGCAAACGCTCTGGCCACCCCTCAGCTCAAATAAATACAGTCAACTATGAGCATGTCAATTATTTCTGCCTCTGTGGCCAGAGTCAACAGCCACGCAGTGCACTGTCCAGCAATTACACGTCTCAAAATTAATTTTTATTATAAATCTTGACAGGGAAAATAAAACGGTAATGGTGCTGAGTTTTAAATGTGGCTTCTAATGACTTGTACCAGCAGCCGCTTCAAAAACTGTCCCACCCCCAGACAGCAACGTTTCAGCAAGCCTCTTCAGAAGGCGCCAATTAAAATTCAGCAAATATCTTTTATGACAATCATTGCTGTGAAGTCACCACAAGGTCCAGCCAGCTCCAGTGATACCATCAACTAGGAGACGGAAACTTGGATCCGTCTTTTCTCACTCTCTCAAACACACAAAAATGTCTAATATCTTTGGCGTGCGTCGCAGAACCCAACGGGTGACAATGTGGGAGTGTTGGGTAATAACATCGAATACAAATTAGACTTTTTTTTTTTTTTCAGATATGAGTTGAGACTTCACTTTGTGGTACTAAAAATGATGGCCATGGTGATTTGTTATACCCAGCTTTGTGCTATGTGGGAAATATTGATAATGGAAAAGAATCAAAGCAGATTTAGTTTGATGCACAAATTCAAACAATAGATTTTCAGTAATTCCTGGAAGATGTGTGTCTCCAAATGTGTTGGCAGCTACTCTTTTTTGATCAAGACATGCTTTTCCTCTGGTTGTGTAGGCCAAAAACACATTTACATCTGACAAATACACAGGATTTACTTTTTTTCCTCAGCTTCCTTCACTTATGGTGCATTCAGATACTGCAGGTTTGCTCCTCTCTTATACATTAAGACAGTAATACAGTTCAGAAAGCCACAAACTGTGACTATTAGTTTGTCCATCTTTGAAAGAAATCCCAAAGCTGATCTGCTTTTGCTTTACTGCATCACTGAAATTTATTGCTCAAGTTGAAACATTTTCAACTCAAAGGAATGCTTCTTCCTCACTATTTGCTAGAGCAAAGCTGTTTCTATTTGTTTTCCATCCACTTTATATACACTTCCCTTCCTTAGTCTTTAAATTTGTGAGTTGGAAGTTGTCACTGCAGACAATAACGTGCTTTACAAACCATATTGGAGGAGTCCTGAGTTGGATATTTTAGTTGCCTGCTGCCATCTCCCAGTGCATATCTTTTTATGCATCAGCAGTCTGATTTAAAAAGGGTCAAAGATTGCTTGCCTCTTATGTCAAACACATTTCCCAAAATCCTGCTTGCCTTTCTGATCTCAGCTGCATTTTATTCAGCTCAGCATTTCTTCTTTAAGAAATTTTTATGAAAATGCCCCCAACTGTTTCCATGGGTGTTCAGATACAGACTCCTGCCTAATGCAGGAGGCATATTACATACACAACAGCATCTTTAGCACATTGATTCATGGACAGACTTATAGATTTATTGTGGTTACATGCAGCAGGCACGTAAATGCAAGGAGTAGTTATATTTTCCCCTCTGCTTTAACACAGAGTCTTTTTCCTTTTGTGGAGTTGAATGACACATGAGCCTCCTTGGCTGAATGTGAGAATAATTATTGCAGCCTGTCCAGGGGTCACAAGGGTCACCACAGAGTGATTTGAGGGTTACGTACCCAACCTGGCTCCTTGCTGCTAATGTCAATCAGGTTGACAATAGCCCACTTATTAGGCAATTGTAGAACGTGTAACCTGCAAACAATGCAAGGTCAAAGTCCACTCGGTAGAAGTGTACAGGTAACTGCTTGGTGTAGTGAAATATTACCAGATACTCAAAATAAGAAAATGTGACAAAGAAGCATGTGGATGAAAGCATGTGTGCTGTTTGTCGGTCATATTGACTTTTATGACATTTGAAGGACAGTGTTGCTGTTATTTTGTTATAAACCTTTCTTTTCTTTGTCTGCATAAGATTTCTGACTTAATTGCTTTTAAATTGATGGGTAATATAATTACACTTTATGGTTACACATTATGGTCTCAATTCAAGTGTAAAATGACCTGGCATCCCTCCTTACTAAGACAGATGGATAAAAAAACTGGATCTTATGGATGTCTTTGTCAACTGACAGGTTTTTGTCAGTTTTTTCCTGTGTAGGTGCCAGGTAATTGATAGTAAGCACAGCCAGTTAATGTGCATACTGATACTGATTAAAAAAAAAAACATCGAAACAGTAAAATAAACTTTGACAAAAGCATACCAAGGCTACATTTTGTGCTACTGAGGCAACATCTTATGCAGTAAACTTTGTGGACTTGGAAACCTCCAATTTAAGTATGGAATGTCGCCTTTTCTGCAAGTGCTTATTTGGTCCCAATTACTGTTTGTACAGACAGATATATTCTTGTTTCCTAACACTTGTGCCCATACAATGCATGGTTACTCGAGACTATTACCTTAACAATCTGCAGACTACCCTGGATTTAAAGTTGACACTCAATGCAGTCCCAGGGCCGGCGACCAAGCGCTCAAGGGCAATCTGCACTCCAGCAGACTTGCCTGTCGATAATTTCCCAATCCCCTTCTCACTTTGCAAAGTAAACACACGTCTGCTCTCCAATTGACTACTACAGTTCCAGTTATTGGTGCCTACTATTATTCAGTGCACTTCAGTGTGGGCTGCACGGCCTCGCAGTACAATAACATTTTTCTTTGCTGCAATTATCGCGTTAGAGCAGGGAGCAAATTAGGATCTTTTGCATTGTAGGACAATTAACCTTGTTTGGGTTGACCTGTCAGGTTCCAAATGTGTTTACAGAACCTTTTAAAATATATTTTTTAAAGGAATGAATAAGGTCTTACCTCCAGAAATCTGTGCTTTGTAGCCCAATGTGAATTCAACAATGTGCTAATAATGTGCTCTCATTTTATTATTATGCTGCTCTTGTCAGATGAAAGCGATAAACTGCGTCATAACAAGCTACATAGTGACTAACAAAACAAGATGGTTTGTGTTGAAATGGACGAAAAGTGTGTCACACTGATTCAAAGAACGACATTGTAGGGTTTTTGATAAATTATAAAAGTACTATCACATTCACTGGTATGTTGGAAATGGGGTACTTATTTAACTGGTTGCCCTTTTAGCAGTGGTTTGCTAAGGATGTAGTTGTGTTTTTGTAGTCTGCTATTCCAAGTTCAATGTAAGCAAAGTGATGGTACAGGTTTGGGGGGCGCAGTGAAATCAGTAGTAGCTCTTCAGGAAAAGGAAAAGTGAGAGGCAACAGGAGGTTGTAATTAGCAAATTAGTTTGCTTTTCATAGGGAAATGGTCATTAACGTGGTGCTTTATCAGACCTGTTTCCTCTGTCTGCTGTCTCTTTAGTGCTCTGTCCAGATTTATAGCCCTACTGCTCTTTTTCTCTCTGTGTTTTTGTGTCTGAGTAAAAGAGGAGAGACGGAGGGAGGCAAAGTCAGCCACATTATTTTGTTGTTACGACATCACCATGGTACACTTTGGTAAATCACCTAGTTTGGTTGTTTCAGACCAGTTAATTAGCGTTAAAACCTCTGTTATCAAGATAATCTACCTTTTAAGATTTCTGTAACTGTCACACAAATCTCATGATCTTAGTATATTCTCTCAATCTTTCCAGAGTTAGGAAATGACTGTCATGTTGTTGTGACTATGCCATTGGGTGGCACAGAACCTACTCTTGTCTTCTGTGTATCCACCCGTCCTCTTTCTCTCCTTCCTCCCCCTCCACTCGCCCATCTTACATATCATCAGCAGTATCTTCCTCACAGCAGAAGGCCCTACTTATCCTCTCCGGCTAATCAGCATCCCCTCTGATCCCCTTGTTTACCCGTCCCCTTCTTTCTGGAGGCTGACACGGGTTGGTAATGATTTTTCCCATCTGAGTCTGCTCCTCTCAAATCCCCCATCTCCCGTTTGTTGTGGGCGGCAGGCTCACAGCTCCCTCTCAAGCTTTTCTTTCGCATATGGTAAACAAACAAACAATTACTGCCCCAATGACCATTTACATAACAGTAATACTACTTTCAATATGTTCTCCTTTTTTTGAAGCATCTGGTTCATGAAATGTCTCAATGAAAAAGCGCACTTCTAAATGCCAAGTTTAGAACTTTTTTTTATTTAAAAAAAGCTGTAATTTGAAGCATACGCATGGCAATGAACAAAGACAACTATGTTCTCTTCTACTGCACCGACTTCCCCATCATCACTGTTAAAGACCTTGCCTCATTTCCTCTTATTTTTCTGTATTAGTAATTTTGATGAAAGGCAGGGGTTGCTACTCAAAATGTGAGAGAACGTCTTTGGTGGTTTTCCCTCACTGTAATCGATACACATACACATGCCTGGATTTAATCAAGCCTGCAATATCACTGTTAACACAACGACACTAATTAGCTTCCTGTGCAGTAGACAGAACAGCCTTAATGTTTGCTGGCAATCAAAATTAGCTTAAAGACATTATTTAAGCTAATATACAGTTACATTTAAGATCAACTTTCAAAGGTGTCTGTCTGGTTTCTGTTCTTTATTTTTAATCTTTTAAAAATGTGAAAAACAGTCTGTAGGAGCTGCTGCACTGCTGAAAGATGGATGCAGTTTCCTTTATGGTGAATACTACTGACTACTGTTCTTATGAGTTTTTTGACCTCAAGCCCCCAAATCAGATTTGTTGCGGGTGATTATTGCAAGTTAATTTGAAGAGGTTACAAATGCACTTGATAGTGCAAGAAGTAAATACTGCATAGGTTTGATGAACTTGTTCATGTTCAAATTTATGGTTTGTTTCTTTATCGCATTCACCCTGCAAGCTACATAGTTCAAGTCTCACAAGGCATTATTTACTCCCTGCATCATATACAAGTATCCAACCCACCCTTTGCAATAAGGCTATCTATTTAAGCTGTCAGTTCTCTGCCAATGCTGCTGCTGTAATTGTGCAAACTCTTTGCAATGCTGCTGATGCACATAAAGCATTCATAGACTCCCCCTCCAACAAGTCCACTGGGGCTGCTTTCAGGACAGCTCAGTGGAGAATGCTTGTGTTTGTGCCAGGCTTCCTGCTGCTGCTGGGATTCTGCAACTCCATTCACCACTGTTTGTCATTATCAACTGGGCCACAATGCCACTTCAAGGTGGAAGCTGGTGTTCTATTGTCTGTGGTTACTCTGGGCCGTCATGACTAAATCTTAAGGATTTATTCCACTGAAATGCCAAGGTGCCACTACTTCACCAAACTAAGCTTTGCTGCTTGTGCTACTGTGCAAATCATGAATTACTGTCTGTCCTCACTTAGTTTATTTGGAGGTAGGCTTGTATGGTGTGTGTGTGTGTGTGTGTGTGTGTGTGTGTGTGTGTGTGTCCCATGTTGTGTGTGTGTGTGTGTGTGTTAAATGGTAAATTGACTGCATTTATATAGCACCTTACTATCTCTCATACACCCATTCACACACACTGATGGTAGCAGAAATGCCATGCAAGGTGGTGGCGTGGCCATCGGGAGCCCCCTCCTGTGTTTGGCTGTTGTTTGGGCATTTTAATGCTTCATGATGTTTGTTTCCATAGTGGATAAATATAACATTTGTGTTTGTACTAAGCTACAGGCTGAATTGGTTTTTGCATATTTTCCTATTGTGGGATGTTGCTGTTGTTTTGAAAGGGAGATTTCATGTTGCTGCATGGTAATCAGGTCTCTTGTTGATAGTAATGTTGTATATTGGCTTTATAGATGTAAACATAACTGTTATGTACAGAGTCCTTTTTATATCATTCTTTTCTGTAATACTGGCTTCATGGGAAACATAGGTTTTGTCACACAGGATTGTCACATTCACATTTGTACACACACTTTGTATTTATTCAGCTAAATATTAGAAAAACATTTCTCAAAATGGGTTTACAGTATGTGACAACTTTCTTTACTATTCTTAGTCATAATTACTTCTAAACTGCTGAGTTTCCACTGATTACACTGCTGCACTTCACTGATTTTATATATATTAATTAATTAATTAATGGCCAACTAATGCTTATCTACATATCATACTATGTCATAAGGAAGAGATGTGTTTGCTCCAAGTGCCTTGCTCACATGTTTTAGCCAGCTGCTGCATGTCAGGTGGATTTATCCATCTCGGTTCACAAGATAGAATATTACCCCCAGCAAATGGAGTTGGAGGCCTCATGGCTAGTGCCTGGGCAACATATATAGTAGATTTCACATGTTTTATCTCTTTGCTGAGCTTAGTCTAAGCTTGAAGTGACAAAGTCAGAGTCTAGAGGGCAAATATCAGCTCTGTACACGCTCTGTATTCACCCAAGCTGAAATATTCATATCCAAAATATCCACAAAACAGCAAGTCCATGTTAATATGCCTTTTCCCAAGGGGGCTGTTTGGTTGAAGAAGACACTTTAGTCCTTATTGGGAAAAGGGGGAGAATGAAATACCTCATCTTTATTGTGTTCCAGAGAGGGCATTCGTGGAATTCATTGCTGTCTAAGGTATAATGTTCAACCTTGGTATAATGTCATCTTAGGTTTTGGTCTCTTTTGTTGCATTGGAAAGGATGGATGATTTGGCATGTTATTACCTCAGCTAGGAAAGATCATGCCTTATCTCTGCAAAAAGCTAAGACAAAATACAGCAATTACCCTGGAGAATTGAAATGTCAAGGCAGGTTTAGCATTTCCAGCCATAGAAATTGGATTTCGGACATACTTCCAAACTTTGCTAAAGTAAGAAATCAAAGTCTGTATACTCCAGTGAAAATGCAGTATGTAACTGTCTTAGCATGTTGGAAAACCCTTTGTCCATCAAGACTAACTGTGGTTGGTGCAACACTGTGGCTTAGTTTACTAGAGGTTAAAGTCATATAATGAACTGCAATTGATTAGGCGTGCTTCTGAATGACCTGATGAAACTTAAATGACCTAAGCTGTTAGTAAAATTTCGTACATTAACTTCCTTTTCATTAGTAATCAAACTTTTGGTTACTGTGGGTGAAAGGGGCCAAGAGAATGGGGATTAATTAATTTCTAAGGGACTTGGTTTTAATAGAACACTTTTCCTTGCTTTTTTATTAGGTCAGCTGTAATTACTGCCTTAGCAAGTAATTCCATAAAATATTTTTTTCATGGTTCAGGAACTCTGTGTTAAAGAATGAAGATACTCCTTAAAAGTTAGACAAGAGCAAACTTATCATTTTCATTTAGGTACTCTAAAGTCTCACAAAATGCTGAGTTTGTGATGGAAGGGAAAAAAAGGTTGGAGAAATTAAAAGAAAAAAGCCAACTTATATGGGAATATTTTGATGAAGCTTTACAAGAACAAGGGTGAAGATTATCATCACATGTGTGCATGGTCTGTCTAAAAGTGTTCTCTCCCCTCAGCTTCTCAGAGATTTGAAACCAAGTAGAAACCCCTTTTGCTTACATGCAGCTGTCACCACCTGCCAAAGAATTCAGAAAAGCAGAGTGGTGAAGTCAAAACAGCTCGTGACCTTGTCTGAAGCATCTAACCTCTCTCCAGGTCTCCGGAATTCTGCATTTTGCGCCATGGGAAGCACCTGTTTCCCCAGCTTCCCCTAAATACACTCAGGACATCACCCACTGCTGTTCAATTACCCTTAAAGGAGCATTTAAAAGTAGTCCAGAAGCAGGGACCTTGGAGAGATTTCTGTCTAGCAATTTGGCATATGCTGAACCGTTAGTGGACAAGACAGGAACAAAGCAATTTCAGGGAGGAAAATTTAGAGGGTAAAAGGAAATGTCTCTAGTATGGTAAATGTCAGCTGTCTGACATCTGCTTTCAAGAATGCGTCATCAGAGGGCTTGATGAGTGAAAAAGGACATTGTTCAGAAATATCAAATTAAGTAATTTCTCAATTTGGAATTATATTTGAAAGTCAGATAGCTCCAATTAAATCATTTTCTATTTGTGTCAGATTTTAAAATGTTATATAATGTATATTTCATACTTTCTTTAAAGAACAAGAAGAGCCTTCCCAAGGGGTTTCCACTCTGCAGTGATAAAAGACAGATCCACTTACATCCTCCTCTGTCTCTCCACACTGACTCCACGACCCCACTGTCTGTCGTTGGGGTGAACATTGAGTAAAGACAGGTTGCTAAGGTTGGAGACTCATGCAGAGCTCTGAATTCCCACACCCTTCTTCTGCCCGCGCTTCTTTTTCCTTTGCATCATACGCCTGGCACCGGGACAACCTAAAGCAGGGCCCATGATCTAACTCCAACTACCCACTCCACAAATCACACAACAACAACGGGTGAAGGGGCTTTTCATGCCGGGGGTGTACTCTTACCCTCTGCGGTAAAGTTTCATATGCGTAATGTCTTCTGGCAATGTCACACTCATGTCCTACGTCTTGTTCTGTGACAGGATAACAACTGAGCTGTTTACTGATTGTACAACAACTCTGAACAATTGCACTATTGTGTGCTTTTAAAACAGCTTTTACAGTTCCACCGCTGCAAAGGGAGCTACAGACAAACATTGAGGAGATTTGGGTAAATTTATCCCCATCTCAGAGAAACCAAAGAGCTGACTTTCCATTAAACATCCCAATGTCTGTGCTGGGTTTGTCTGTGTTATCCATCAGAACCTTTGGTAACAGAGCCACTAATTCAAAGCCTTTTAAAGCAATAGTTCGACATTTTGCGAAATACTCTTAATTGCTGTCTTGCCAACAGTTAGATGAGAAGATCGACATCACTCTTATGTCTGTCCGGTAAATATATGACTAGAGCCAGCAGACAGTTATCTTACTCTAGCATAAAGACTGGAAACAGGTGGAAACAGCTAGCCTGGTTCTGTCCAAATGTAACCATCTACCAGCACCTCTAAAGCTCAGTAATTAACATGTTATATCTTGTTTGTTTAATCCATACAATGGTTGCCAGACAACCTTTATGGTGATGACATGACTTATGGTGGATTTTGTTACCTTTGGACAGAGTTAGGCTAGTCGTTTCCCCCTGTTTCCAGTCTTTATACTAAGCTAACCTTCTCTTGGTGCTAGCTTCATATTTAGCATACAGACATAAGAGTGGTATTGATCTTATCTAACGCTCTGCAAGACTCACTTTTCACACTTTTACTTTAACGTAAAACATGACATCAAATTACTTTTTTGTCTATCTTCTAATATGTGAAATGTACAAAACATGAAATTTAATAATCAAAAGCACAGTAATGTCAGTAAAGTTTTACTAATGTGTCAAGTTTTGTGATATATACATTTTATCACATTCAAAAAAGTACACAGTCACACACAGTACAGTGAAGTAAACCTCTGCAAAGTCCACCGAGGGCCACTTATTAGCCTAGTCCTGCCCATGAAGGCCCATTCAATGAAAAGTTATGTGGAAACCATTGTTGCAGGAATATTGTAGTGTGGCTGTAAATTGTGTGTAAGGCTCATTATCAAAGGGGCCTCCCTGGCAGAGCTTTGGTGCAGAGGAGCTCGACAAGCCAGGGTCTCACCATCTATAACTTGGGTATGTGAGGGAATAAAACCATGTGCTTCCACTATGTACATGTATTAGAGAACTTTTCTCTTGGGCTAATGCCAAAGCTCAACAAAGTTTCCCAAGCTTTATTGGAAACGGTTAAACCTTTGAATATGGTGGATCAAGCTGCAGGGAGAAGTGAAACTACCAGTTATGGAGCAGAACGAGGCATATGGTGGATCAGCAGTAGTGAGAATTTAAGACTAGTTTCCCCACAGGGTCAGGAAAGTGGTGTATATATTTGATGCAGTAGGCAGAAATTATGATGTGATACAATGAAATAACATACAGACAGATTGACTTTTAATCCGGTAGTTTTATCAGTGGTGGCAAGAAGAGTTTTATATGATGATGTACTTTAAAATGTCTCTTCCATGTTCAAATGACCATGACGTCCATTATGGCATGTTATCTGTTGATGGTAGCAAAACGAATGCCATTTTATCAAAAGGAGTTCCTTAGAACAGGCCATTTTTTATTAATTGTTCTTTGTTGCTATGCGGTGGCTTTAGTAATGGATTCTGGCCACAGCTGCAGCATGGAAAAACATGTAGATACCTCTCATGTTTGCTAATGCTGGCTGCAGGTGAAAAGGGCAATCAGAGACTCTCTCGTCAAGTGCTGCTATCTGGATATTTCACTGAAAGTTTTCAAACTCAACTAGAGGACCCTTGGGACTTCACAAGCAATTTTTCTACTGGTCTTGTGATAATCAGTTGATCAGAACAATGATCATATTAGACTTTGAAGCACAGCTATGTTTGTGTGCATGTGTTAGGGTGAGGGCCAGGGAATCTGACAAAAACATTCAAATGGCCGCCTGACAAGTTTATCGACTTGAAAGGAGTCTATTGACAACCTGCAGTAAATGGTGTGATTAGGCACTAAGATAAAAACAAGATATGGCTGTCATATTATGTTTTTCCAATACAGAAACGTCTGCATCTATTCCGCTGTGATTCCTTCCCAGCCTTGTCGTAATTCAAGCTGTCTAAATCAGTGCAGCTGTATTTAAGGCTTCAAGCCAGGCGCATCAGTTTGATTCGGTGAATTGTTGCACTTCCAGTAATCATGCTGAAGTTATTAAGGTGTCCCCTTCAGGCAAAAAAACAATGCTAATCCAACTGTTTTCTCTTTAAATTACTACAGCAGGCTTGTAAAACAGAGCTAATAGAGCATAAGGAAATAGCACCAAAGATTTTTAAACATATATAAGCATGATGGATGTGTTTCCCAGATAATTTCTCCTCGTTCTATATTTCATTGTAAAGGAATAGTTAGACAGTTTGGGAAATATGCTTATTCTCTTTCTGGCTACTACTATCACATCTATTTGTTAAATATTGTATATAGCTATAGCCAACAGCTGGTCAGTTTAGCTTAGCATAAATACTGGAAAAACACTTTGGAAACAGGTAGCTTGGCTCTGTCCATTGGTAACAAAATCCACCTACCAGCACCTATAAAGCTCACTAATTTAAATGTTTTTACAGGTATCTTGTTTGTTTAATTCATACAAAAACCAAAGTGTAAAAATTACAATTGACTGTTTTGCAGGGGCTGGACTATTTCAGGTGCAATTTGAATCCAGTGCATGAATGGCGGACTCCGCCACTAACAATGAAAACTACCCTATGGCTAGTACCAATGGCTGTTGCAGAAGAAATGCTGACCATAATAGTATCAAAATCATCAAAATGGGGTTTTATTTCCTAAAAATCTTAAAGATTATAACTTTAAATTATTTAATGTTTTGTAAACCACCGATCTAATCTTATTAACATCAAGGAGTTTTGCAAGAAAAATACAAGAACTATACTACTTATTCTGACCCCATCACAAATTGGTTTGTGTATATTTTTCAAAAATAAAAATTAAACAAAATAAATAGGACAATTTGGGATGAACTTATGTATAGTATAAGTATTTTATTGTTGAATTCCATAATTCTGTTTGCCATAAACCTTCAAGTTCAACTAGATTAAAATCTTCATCACCTGTTTTTAATAATGCCCATCTGTAAATGTTTACGTAAATCACAGCTGCCTTGGCACGGACAAAATGATCCACCAAAATTACTGCTGAGGGCCTCTGTTTGGGCACTTTTCCAGTAATGAATGATAAAGTGGAGCTTGTGGAAAGTGCAGGCTGCCGGGGTAGGTGTTATATGTAAAACATCACAGGCAGTTAACCAAGCAGCACATGACAACACTGCTCATGCACAAGCAGTTGCTGTGAGAACTGGGTATGTTGGAAGGCAGATAAATGCAGCTTCCTATCATTTCAGAGGCTGATAGATTTCAGAGAGAATTGAAAGGATGGATTGGTGCTGAATTTGGACCAGAACATCTTCACATGCAGGCTTTGAATAATTGAACCTCTCTTTAGGAGTACAGTAACACATTGCCTCGCCTTTTATCTGCTTCCCACAAGTGCAAGGCAGTGACAAGTTCTCATGGAACATACGCAATAAACAGCATAACATGGCAATTGTAATGTGAACAGTATGCTGCCACTCGAATGAGTAATTGACTTCAGCAGACCTACAATCAGTGCCCTGTTTACAGAAATAAAACCCACTCCTTTCCCGTAAAAGTGTCCAATCGAAGTTTGGCTTTTCTTTCTCTGTACAAAAATTTACTTAAAGGTTGGGCGATTTGATCTCAGTCAAACAATAGTAATTCTGTCTGTCCGTTTTAAATGGGCATACTTTTAGATAGAACACGATTAAAGCAGTCAACACAAGCCATAGTCTAAATGTATTTAGACTGCTTCCAAGAGTAGAAATCGACAAGAGTCATCTGTTATCATAGCATCTCTGAGGATGTCCCTCTTTATTAAAATGCTCAAAACAAATGGCCTTTTGCTTCCTGTGAATGGAAAGTGCGTGCATGTCACATGTGTGGTCTAGATGATGTTCCAGTGGTCCCATAGGAAACATGCATATGCTACAGTCTAATCCCATTTTCACTAGCATTTGGAAAGTGGAAATGCAGGAGACTCAAAAGAGATGCCAGTTACGGTACTTGTCACTTTATTTGGTCAGAAAACCAAATCTCCACCCAAAAGGTTTCTTTTTCAAGCCCAAAAGTTTCCTCAATGTCATCATCTCTGGCCTAGTTCTGTCTTTTAATGAAGCAACCAAAAGCTTTGTAGTTTGATTAAACAGAGACTTTGTGAAAGGTGACAGCAACATATATGTTCAATGCTCTGTACACATCAAAGACTTATTTGGATGAAAACCAATGAACTTGTGTTTTAAAAATGCAGCGCATGAGCAGCTTAAGTAGAAAAATGACTTGCTTTTCGTGTTTCTTCATATTCCGTTTGTGTGGCGGCTTGTTATGCCATGAAGGTAATCCCTAACAGAATGCGTTCTTGGATCCTTGTGGACACACACAAGCTCTAAATAAGAATAGATTTAATCACCGCCCCATCCAGGAACTCAATAGCTGCATTGTATGCTGAAGGATTTCTACTTTGGCTTGGACTGGAACAAATGGGTGGCCTGAAAATAGCATCCAGGTTCCGCTCATGAGCCATTTAACCAAAAGATCCTCCGCTGCACTGCTGGTTTTGTTCATTGTTTATCTAATAACAATCTTGACTCTTTTCTTTTCGGCCATGGTTATTAGTTTGTTTGCCATTTACAGGTCCAGCCCACCTCCTCAAGTCTCTTTTGTAAATACCTCTCACACTGAGCTCAGGGTATTTGGTTCGGTATGCAATTTCCGTGCTGCCAAGGTTAAGCGAGCAGGACTAATTGAATCTTGCATGTCTTCTTATGATTTATGGTGGAACAGAATAGATTCAGAGGCTTGATCTCCTATAATCTCTCTCATTACGGGAGATGTAAGAGGAGATGATTGTCCAGCTTAATTTAAAACGTCTGCAAATTTCTCATAACCTCTTTGATTCTGCACTGGCTCTCATTTGCGAACGACTGACTGTTCTGTACAGCTGCCAGCTGGACCCTGTGCCAAATAAGGTGCTCCCTACTCCAAACTTTAAAATCAGTTTGATTCACAAGCTCATTAAAATGCTGCAGTTTACCAGAGTGCCTGTAGTTGTTTTTGGGTTAAACAGAACCATAAGGGACAACCGCAAGATCAAATAATGTGAAAATGCACTTTTCTCATGTAAGCTGATTTTCCATGTCCTGATGTACACCTACAGTTCATAATACAAAGTGACTCCTCTCCTTCATCCTGCTACATCCTGCACTCTTAATGGGTTTTGTCCACTTCCTACTGAAATAGCTGGAGTCTAAGAATCATTTGAGGATGCAAGTAGTCCTCTAAATTACTGTGCAGACTCGTTTCCAGGACATCTGAGTCACTTTCCATGTTTACCATGGTTCACCATGCTCATGTTATGTCCTGTTCAAACATCCTGTTTTACTGGAAAGGTGTTAGTATGGGAGTTCAACATTTGGAAATGGTATTTCATGTCATCTTTAACCATTTAACTGACAATGCATTAAGCAGTGTAACTGTAACAGTTTGTGCCTAAATTTAGTTTCTAATTCATGCAATTATTTCCTTAAAGAAGTCATTCGAATTTTGGGAAATAAGCTTATTTGCTTTGTTGCCGAGAGTTAGATGAGAAGGTTGATACCACTCTCTAGCCCCCTCTTTTCAGTCTTTATGCTAAGCTAAGCTACCTAGCTGCTTGCACTAGCTTTATCTTTACCATATAGAAAGTATATATGAAAGTGGTATTGATCTTCTCATGTAACTCTCCGCAAGAAAGAGACAAATAAGCGTATTTTCCAAAATTCAGAACTATTGCTTTAATGTTGGGGTAGGTAACTATCGCTGACACTAAGAGTCAGTTACACTTTGCAGTCTCACCTGCGAGCTGCCCAGTTAAACCACAGTCCTTTATCAGGCTCTTGAGGAGCTCCTCTGGAGCATTCGGGTTAAGTGCTTTGCTCAGGGGAACTTTGAAATTAGTTAGTGAGGGAGGGTAGAGAGTTACTCATTTACTTTCTCCACACATACTGTATTTTCAGACAGTCTGGGGATTTAAACTGACAGCCTTCTGGTCACAATCCTGCACTTTATCACTTTTCCCAAAACTCATAAAAACTTTATTTTTTATATATTTTAACCTATATATTACTGTAAACGTATGTAATGTATAAAAAGGGGAGAATGTTTATTCCATGGCAGCCAATGCCATGGCCAGCTGTTAGCACGGTGGTATTTGCGGCTTCTTTGCTAAAACTTTTCAGGATCAAACCCGTAATATGAACAATGTGTACTGATGAAGAGCCAGGCCCCACCACCAGCTTTACCGTGGCCCTCCAACCACCTGAAACTACAGGTCAGGATTAGAAATTGTCCCAAGAGAATGAGTCCTACTCCTCCTCCTCCTCTGACCTTTGACTTGGTCAGTTTGACTGACACACAGGGAGGAAACATGATGCAAAAGGTACTTTTCTTGAACGCTTTTCAAAACACTCTTTGTTGTCTTTTCTGTAGAACTTCAAGGGATTGTAAAAAAATCTCCTCCAGTTATTTCTCACGTGGCATTGTGTTACCGTGTCTGACATTTCTTTTTTAATCACAGAAAAAGTCCTTCAGCCCCCGGGTGTCACATATGATTTGCATTTTTTTTTTTTTTTTACACAAGCTTGATGCCATCATGTTGGTATCTAGTGATCTTATTTAGTACCAAATATTTTGGTTAATATAATTACACTAATGCTTTTCTCATATTACATTAAGCTTTCCAAATGTTTTGATTATATTTGCATGGTGGCGTGTGCCCTGCGTTTAATGTTTGTCAGAGCATGAAAGCAGTGGATGCTGTGATTCACGGTCTTTGCTGTTGGTTTTACTTACATATATTACTTTTATGTATTGCCTTAGCCGAGAGTCCAATAAAAGATTGATACAACTGTCAACATATTATGTATGTTAAAGACACAGTGAAACAGCAGCTGGGGCATCTTTAGCTCCTGTAATGTGACGTATTTATGAAACTGAATATATGGGCGGGATTTAGTTATGAGAGGGATTTTAATCAAATCCTTAACGTGTGATTTGATCGCTAAAATGTTGGCATGATTTAGAGAATACAGCATGATACAGAGCTGTAGAGGACTGTAAGACATCATCCACTCTCTTTTGGAAGTATAAACAAATTATTTCCTCACTTAGATCCAAACACACACCTCTGACCCATGATATCACTCTGCTAGCTCCAACGACTCACAAGCTAACAGTCAAGTGCTAGTTTATATGATGGGCGGTGTTAGCTAGTCGTCCAAAATCA
The DNA here is from genome assembly GCF_020085105.1 of Siniperca chuatsi. NCBI lineage: Eukaryota > Metazoa > Chordata > Actinopteri > Centrarchiformes > Sinipercidae > Siniperca > Siniperca chuatsi. Next base: position 9,665,085 of record NC_058063.1, read on the forward strand.
CATTTGATTGGATAAGTATATGCCCCTGAGTTCAAGATAACTCATCAAGGATGACATATAACAAGAACTGAACAATTAACACAAGGAGACAGGATTAGAACTTGGAAAATTTATTTTTCATTTAACTGTGTCCTTAAATATGAAACTACAGCCAGCAGGTGATTCAGTTAGCATAAAGCAGGGGGAAAAAGATAGCCTGACTCTGAAGGTAAAAGCAATCTGCCTACCAGCACCTCTAAAGCTCACTAACACGTTACATCTCGTTTGTTTAACATATACAACAATGACAAGTTGTGGTTGTGTGGGGGTTATGTGCCGGACTATTTCTTGGCCTGGTGCAGTGACTTTCTGGAGTCTTGTTGAAACCAGCAGAGACTCCAGGAGGTCAATACACCTGGCCAAGAAATAGTCTGCAGCCATGACTATTAAGCTTTTGAGGTGCTGGGAGATGGATTTGTTTTTTTTAAACTTTGGACAGAGCCAGGCTAGCTTATTCCCTCTTTTTGCTAACCAGCTGCAGGTAGTAGCTTCACATTATATTTACATCTAACTCTCAGCAAGAAAGTGAAAAAGCACATTTCCCTAAATGTTGAACTACTCCTGTTAATAGCAATTGTTTTGCCCCAAGGGGGCAATAGGGAAATTACTGCATAAACTAACAACTAATGATCTCATATTGAGATGATTTTCAGTGCAAGTTTCATAGTTGATGTAGATTTGTACAATTTCCGTGTAACCATTTGCTGTATAAATGTTTCTTCTGAAACAAGGTACAAGGAGTGAATTAACTTTTATACCTGTTTATAAGGCTCCCCTGACTGAATGCAGAAATTGCTTTTACACCATGTACTGCAGTAAAAATGAACAAGGTGCATATAAAGCTTGTTGTTGTCGGCTATGACTCAGCTCCGGAGGAAGGTCCTGCTTGGAACTGTGATTGCTTTGTGAAAAAATTGCCTTCATTAAGAGGAATTAGTGGCTCACAAAAGTAACTGAAGGTGCAGAGGCTTGTATGTTTTTAAAAAGGAAAGATTGACTGAGGTTAGAAAAACGGGAGCCTTGTTCATTTTCAGGGAATTTTGGCTTTTCATTTCCACTCAGAATTGCGCTCTAGCTGCATGTTTAGTGTTCTTGATGCAACAATTTTTCTTACAAGCCATCATTGCAAGTTCATAGTGGCAAGATTACCATATTTTGTGGTCTGCAATAATGTCTAATAAGAGTGTTTCATTTTGATGTACTGTAGTTTTGGGGAAGTCTTTTGGAAATGGGAAGAAAGATGTACATCCCTGAGAGCCTTGCAGAAGGGTTTCCTTGGTTAGGAAAATAAATTCACAGCTGGCTGACTCTGTGAGTCTAGGGCTGACAGCCCAATGATGACACTTTATTTTCGTTTCCACTCAGGACCCATGAGGGGCAGGGAGACACTTACAGCATTCAGCATTCTCACAGAGCTCATCCATGCTGTTTTTTAGTTTATAAAAAAGACTAACTCTGTAGTCAAGTCATCTTTATCAGTCTTGTTAAGGGATTTGTGGGATTTGTGATATGATGGCGCACATAATGTCTGATGCGTTTTAAACATGTGCGTGCAGTACACAAAAGTGATCCCATTTATCCTGCCAGCACTTTCACCAACTGTGCATGTTTTATACGTTTATGAGAGGCAGATGATTAGTTGTTTTGATATCCAGATGCTGCTTCTGGTAACTGTACATCTGCCTGTCCTACTGGAGCACCAACCTCCCATCTCAGTCTGTCAGCACCCACAGGTCTGTTGAGATGAGGCATCCCTGTGTTTTTAGGCTAGACTTTATACTTACAGTTAATACCACAGCTGATTTGACTGATTCGTTGGGGTGCTGAATGGAAAAATGGGATTGTATTTTTTGCAGTCTGTGCCCATCAGAGGGCTAAATTGGCACTCGTCTTTGAAGGTTTTGAAGGTTTAGTGGAGCATTTCAAGTTTTTGTGAAATTCTAATTTCAGATTTGAATTACATCGGTCGTACCCATTCTTTCATCTGAAATGATAAAAAGATCCACTAGCTGTCATTTAATGTCCAATGTACATTGCTGGAGTGTAACAACGTAACATCTGCCCTGACTGAAGAGTTTTATGTGAACAGTGAATTCAACAACTTCACGCAACAGACTCAAAAAGACTCTGCTCCAGACTCTAGAATTTCCATTTTGCTCTTAAATCTTTCATCCCTATATTCTACTAAGAGATTTCCCTCCCAGCTTCTCTTACGCCCCACAGCCTCTCTATCATACATTTTCCTTTGCTGTTGACAAGATAGGGTATCTATGACATAAGAGCCTGTACCCGTTACGCTTGCGTGCTCAAGCCGTTGCAGGAATAATCCAACATGGGTCATGCAACGCTCAAGTAAACACCATCCTCAGACCACCAATGCTGGCTGATAAGTTGAAAGATAGTGAAAGTGAAGCCCTTAGGAGCTGCGGGGATAAAATACAGCACAGTAGAGAAAAAATGGATAGCTGACCAATGTGAAATGTCAGTATACAGTATTAGTTTAGATTAATGGTCAGTTCACCCAAATAAACATATTTTCTTACCTTGTATGGTATCTGGCCATGCAGATCATTTTTGTAGGTCGTTTTTTTTTCTGTTTAGGTTATATTTCTGCTGTTTCTGCCTCCACCCTGATATGATGGAGGTGAAGGGAATTGTGTTTGTGGTTGTCACAGCAACAAAAAAATTACAATTAAAAGCCCCTGAAAACTTGGTTTAAAATCTCTCTCAATAACATTAAATATTTTTGGCTAAGTAAGCAAAAATTAAAGTTGAAGTTTAGAAAAAAAATCCTTATTTACTATTTATTAAGTTAACATTTAAAAACTCTGTTAATCTGCTTTATCAGGACCACTGTGTGGGTGTGGTTTGATCAGATTTGATTGACCATGTGTCTGAAATAACTTCCTCATTCACTCCTTCCTATATAAGATACACTCAATACTCTATAGTTAACAGTAAATGTCACTGTCAGGTGTAAAATCTTACAATTTTCGCATCTATAAAATGCAATGCATTGCATTGTGGGATTGCAGAAAGTAGTGTAACTGTCATGTAGACTCCATTTTTCAGTACATTGTACAGTTTTTTTGAAGGCACTATGTAGCATAAGTTTCACACTCAGAATTTGGACACTCAAATTAAATGGCAAAGGGTAAATATAGTGTACTACATATGTGAATTTACAGCATGTAAGCATTGCATGACACCAGTAAAATACCCTAAGATAAAGGAAATACATGAAGAAACTTTATGATACTAGATGAAAATACAGGATATTTGTTCTGCGTAATCCCAAAGAAGTACCAGATATAATGCAGATATTTAAAGATTTTCTTAATTTATGTGCACCAACTGTGGTAGTGGATAGTTCTTCAGGCAGAGAGTACTGTATGCCAGTCTATTAAAATAGTTGAGGAGTGTAATAACATTTTTGACTTGAGCGCAGTTGGCTTTTCTCCAGTGACTTCATCTCAGTTGAGGAACGGTGATGACTGTCCTTGAGCAGTTTGGGGCCCTGTGGTCCACATTATGTAGCTCCACGTCTCTAAAACCATCTGCACACACACACACCACAGACACATATGCACACTGCACATACTGGCTCACACATCCTTGGTGATAAGGTCAGCCAGCAGTCATGTCATCCGTTAGCAGCAGGTATAGGATTACACATGATTTCAATGTGACATCCAATAGCCACAGAAGTCTTAAACACAGATAAAGTATTTCATTTGAGCTTGAACAAGAGAGGGATCATTTGATGCTAATCATGCACTGTATGTCCCATTTGCCTTCTGGCATCCCGGTTGACAGTTTCTTCCAGTGACCAGAAATGCTCTCGCAACTATTTTAAAAACTCAAGCACTCGGGTGCACACACAGAAGAAGGCATAGGCACACACACACACACACACACACACACACACACACACACACACACACACACACACACACACACACACACACACACACACACACACACACACACACACAGGTCTATGTGATACTACCCATGTCGCCATCAGTATGCTAGGTGCAATATTCACCAAACACACCCTTGGTAGGCTTCAAAAGCATCTGCTGGCTGATCACCAGGAAGGAGTCATTTTGCCACGTGTCCATGTGTCCTCACTTTCTTTAGCGTTCATCTGGATGCCATCGAGTCACTTTTCATAAGGATAAATCCGGATTCTACCAGCCTGAAAGATCAAATTAGTTTAGCTTGTAGTAAGCACTAAATTCAGCACACTGTAGGTTTATTTGCTGGCATCTGCATCTCAGTATTTCAAGGTCTAATTAGGGATATTGATTGACTACCTGAGTACTCAGGTCAGAAACTTAAATCTGTCACTGACTGTGGATAATCAATGTTTGCTAGGTTAGGCTGAGGTTGCTTTCTCCTCTGCGTGGCTCAATTAACTCCTGGCCTTGGTGTTGGCACTTCCTCAGTGTTTATGCTTGTGCAAATCATATTCCACAAACCTTTAGAGACCTTTAGTCCTTTAGCTATTGGTTGCTCATGTTTCTGTTCCAGAATCTCAGTTAACATGCTTCCATCACCTAATGGTTCTCTTGAAGCACAGGTGGAAGACGATATAGTTCAATGTAAGGTGACTAGACTGTTGGCTTTAGATGGCCACTTTGTCACAATTAAATTAGGTTTTATTTATCTAGTGGATTCCTAATCTGCTGTGCATGCACGGAGAATATGCCAAGATATAACTTGGTTAACACTCAAAAGAAACCATTAATTTCCACTGTGGATTACACTTCAGCCCAGCCAAGCCAAGCTGGGCTCATCTTAGTGTTTCCCTTTTTTATTTTCAAGACATGAAATTGTTCAATTTTTCTCAGATTTCTAGTTAAGATTATAAAGTTACCCAAAAGTAACACTCCCTCGCATGAGAGCGTATGTTATATTACTAGGAATGTCCTCAGCCTACAGCGAAGCTTTCTGATAGAGCCGTCAGGATGGCTGTCTGTGCCAATTTAACTCGCAGCATAAAGTGATGGGTCTTGGCCAATCGATTGGCTTATTACTGACCTCCCCTCATCAGGGAGTGTGTTCTGCTTCCATCACAACCACAGTCAGTACTGCGGGGAGGATAATTGCAGTGTGTAGCTCACGGGGTGGGTCTCAAGTATCCCAGCACTCAGCCTGTTGCCAGAGGAAAACACATTGATCTCTGAAGGTGATGAAAAGGCTCTCTCAAAGGCCCTGCTTCCTCCTCAGGAGCGTTCCAGTCTTGACACTGAACCGGAGCAAAAGCATAGATGATCCATGCATGCCTGCCAGCCATAGTTGTATTCATAGTCATTTGTCTTCTACAAGTGAGTGTGTGTGTTTGACAAAGAACTAGATAAGATCAGTTTGTTCTCTAATGATTTTCAGTCCCTGAAACTGTGTGTTAAGTGTGTATAAGTGAGTGTGTTTCTTTGCTTAGGTGTCAGCTGTAAAAGACTACTGTAGGATTGTAACTACTCAATCAATGCAGAGACAGTTACAAGTGTAAAAACAGTTACTTTGTCTGCAATTAGTGCAACACAGGGCAAGTCTATTTTACTCTCGTGGTGCAGGGAGAGTAACATGCATTTTTAATACCAATTTCAATCGGCTTGAAGCAGTGTTAATGGAGCCTACAGCGACTGACAAATTCCTCGCATCCTAATGGATTGACTCGTGATTTAATGAACTGATAACTGGCATCTGGACAAATACAGCGCAGGACCCAACCAACACATGCACAAACTCACACACACACAGGCACAAAATTGCCATATTCATCAGGGATGGGTGGAGAAATGAATTAATTTGAAGTTGATAACATCCTCTGACTACTACTGAGTGTACACACATCGAGATGCTCGCAGAAAGTATGCATCATTAACTTTTTTTTTTTTAAATGAGTTGCTGCTCTCTGCGTCGTAATGAATGCTGCTTCATGTAATTAGTTTCAGATTCCTGTTGGGTGATGTCTTGGGAATATCTGACATTAACAAGTGTCCTGTTGGTACTGTGAATTAATTTTAACTTTAACATAATGATGATGACAACACTGGCATGGACTCTTGAATATATCAGAACTCCATGTTTTCATGATGTCTTGTAATTGAAAACTGCAGAACTGAGATTCATTAGTTTGTGGTGCAGGCGTCACTCTTCATTACCCCTCATGACTGTTCGTTAGATTTAATTCAGCCCCTAATCAGTGAGATGTCTTGCTTTATGGCTGTTGTATAAATCAAACTGTAAATTTGCAGCTAACTAATCATACTCTCTTGAGCAGCAATGTAAACACTTGTCAATCAGCATATAACAATGCATTTATTACAGGGAAATACAAAGATGTTCTTTAAGAAACTTGTTCGATTTTATTCACAAAACAGAAAATCAACATTTAACCTGAGTGGATGCAGTGTGTGTGTGTGTGTGTGTGTGTGTGTGTGCACTATTGAGCATACTGTACAAGACATTTTGTGGTGGTAAAATAAGTGCACCAAAAGAGTACAATGAGTAAATGTAAAAATCAGACACAATGGTCTCTTTTCTGGGCAACATATTAAATATAATTGCAATAAATTATTTAGGAAATGGCTATAATCAGAATATTTATTCAGGAAATGGTTGCATTAGAGTTAAGTGTAGTTGGAAATAAGGATAATGAAGATATATGCCACAGAATCAGGGAATAATGTGAAATATCCTTTAGAACATTGTTTTTCTAGGTGAAGTCGGGGTCTTGGGAAAATTTAAATAGGCCTTCGAATTCTTCTGCAGAATTTGGTGTTTGTATTGTGTTGCCAAAAACCCTAGAGTCTGTTATAACATAATGAAGTCTTGATTTAACACTATAGGCTAGTAGCTTAGCACTCTTTAAACAGGTTAACAAACTATTATACAAGTCTGTATTATAATCCGCAGCTTATTTTTGGCTTGCAAGAAAAATAATCCAAACGGCATGGCTCCTATTTAAAGGCAGTTAAAGAACCACTGCCGTTAAACAAGGTTGATAATAGGGTTGCTCTTTGAAATGGCTTAACATTACATGCTAACCATGCTGTAGTCTGCTCCTTGTATCACATTGCAGGAATGTGGAAACTTACCTCTAATTTCCAGGAGTTGAACTTCCATTGACACAATGTGAAGCTGACTTTAAGTGAATCTCAAACATCCATATATTTCATGTTTGCATTTGGAAGAAAATCCTACCAGAGGTAAAGTTTGTGTTACGTGTGTCAGATCAGCTTTTGGGTGCTTTTGTAAGAATTTAGACAACCTTCGGTCGACCTCTTTCAAATTGTTGACAGCCATTAAATAGATGGTGTGCTTTTCATATGGCAAATTAGCACATACATAATAGGGTCAAGTGAACTAGCGTTAGACCAGCAGAGTCCACCAGTCATGCTACTAACATTTGGAGAGCGATATGGTAATTTAAGTACCATCATTTACGGTCCTGGAGTCCACGAGTTCCATGGGACTGAAAACTTGTTATTTGAGAAGAGACTCTTTGTTCTGCTTTCTGTCTCTTCTCTCTTAAATTGAAAGGGTTTGAAGAAGTTAAAGGATTAGTAAAAGTAGTTAGGAAGTCGGAGTACTACAAGGCCTTCCTTTCCGGAGCCAATTTGGTGGGTCACAAGTTCAAGGAGACTTTCCTTTTTCTCTCAACAATACCCATGGCCGATGACCTCAAGTGGACTGGATGCTGGTGGCGACACAGTCCAGATCTTCATCTCGTCGTACTGTTATCTGTTGACTGTGTTGGACCTAAACCTAACCCTAATGCTTTGAATCAGGTGTTTGTGCCAAAGGCACACAGATGCAGTTTAAATGTAAAGTAACCCCAAAGACCTCAGAGGTTCAATAAACTATGAAAAAATTTGAGTCAGCTGTAACACCTGAACACCATGTGTTGAGAGTACATGAAAACTAGCAATTGAGCAGAGAAGTTAGAACAGTTAGCTAAAAGTGATTGATAAATGGTTGAAATAGTTAGCTAAACGTAATGGATAAACAGTCGAAATAGCTAAAAGTCATGGATAAATAGTGAAATAGCTAAAAGGAATGGCTAAATTGATGAAATAGATATCTATAAGTATTGCATGAGTGGTTGAAATAAATGGCGGTGTCGAGGAAAGGGTACTTGATTTTCTAATGTGACAGGGCTGTGGGGGTGCGTCGGTTGTGAACCACTGAACTTCTGCATGGACACGAATTATTAGCATTTAAAAGTAATCCTCATTGTTGTCTGTCAGGTTTTACATCGAGCTCTTTACTCTTGAGGGGAGTAAAATCACAGACTTGACATTTTGACTTGAGTATTTTACGAGTATATTTTCTCTACTTAATTCCATTGAAAAAGTGCACATATTCCAAAATTGTTGTGCTGGCAAGGCTCTCTGTGTCTCTGTTAGCTGTTAGATTTTGCAATTCATATTTTCGCAACAATACACATCCTCTTGGAGGTGAAGAGAGCAGTGACATTCACGGATGAGGCTGATTGTAAAATTGTGGTTCAATTTCCATTTTTTTCCCTTGGACAGTGGACCCAGTGTTCCATGAATTAGCATTTTATGTGCTGATTTATTCATCGTCATGAATAGTAATAAGGATCTTGGATCTAAATTGTTGTCCTCTTTGCCAGATGTTTCCACAAAAATGTACTTGTAAAGTAACAAATGATTGTACAGTAGAAAGCCAGCTTTTGTGCAGCTTTAGTTGCGTTGACCTGGATACTCAAGTGTTGCCAGGTTTAATAAACTCATCCATCCATGTTGTGGGATTAAATGGACTATATTAAAGTCTGTTTTGACTAAATCTTCCTAAATTCTTGGAATGCTTGTAAAGACATTGATCATCAGATTTTTTGAGAAATATTCTGAACATCTCAGTCAACCAAACTCCAAGCTCCAAGTTCTGAAACTAGTTGGGAGCCACCTTGAGATGGCCCGATAGACTGTATATGCTGTTGCTGTTATTTAATTCTGATATTGACAGACAGTGATGAAATTGAAAACAGATATTGAACAGTTTGCCAACGCAATAGTGAAGCAGACATTTCTTTTACGTCATGATGGAACCTGACAATCATGACAAAACCATTGTCATACATCTCAAACTGAGACTTGAAAGCAAAGTCTATTTAAAATCATTCAAAGACATTTTTGGCCTGGGGGGCCTCTTCTACCCTTGGCGTAAAATTTACCATAACTGAACCAAACGTCGGTATAACAATGTTATGTCAGTCTCTGAAAACATTGGTATAGGAAGTATTGTACCACTATGACATTTCTCCCAAACATTCATGCTTGACACTGTATTTTTGTGACTCATATATAAACAGTAAAGTCAGCATGTGGTGCTTTCAGTATCCATGAAATAGGCTAGTTGTTTACAATGTAGCATGACAGCAAGGGAAAATAGTTTTAAACTGAACCGTGGAAAATGTGCAGTGAATCAAACATGAAATCCTTCTATGTTTGGCACTAAGTTGATCTCAATAAGCAGGTGTTAGTTGCATGGTCATTAGAAAGCGCAGCCTTTTGTGTTCAAAGTGTGATTTTTAGTTTAGTTTCAATGATGACACCATTTACATTTGAATCATCACTCAGCAAAAACCAGAAGTACATTTAGCTGCCTGTGTTCTGAGTATTTGATTTCATTTGCACAAAGAGTACACAGCAAGTGTCTTTCTGAGAATCAAAACTGTTTTATTTTTAACTGATGACATTTTAACATGGGACAATACAAACTATATCATTATAAATCTCACTTGTAGAAAACATCTAAATTTATTCATTTTACCTTAGTTTGCTAAGAAGTCTAAAGCCAATTCTCTTCAAACCTGATTTATTTTGGAGGTTGGAGCTGGTACCTAGTTTGCTATTTTTGGCATAACTTTTATTCTGAGGAAAGCTGTATTACTTTGCGAGAGAAGCATTGAGTGGTCTGATTATGTATATCAAGCTCTGAAACAATGCTGGTATTGTAAATGAGTCAGGCCCGGGCTGGTTCACTTAAAACTGATTGATTTGGAGTAAAAAGAGAAATAGAGCAGAGGTGCAGCTCTGTTCTGTTCAGGGCCAATCAGTATTTTATGGGTGATGGGTAGTGGTAAAATGAAATTTTGTCTCAAATGCATGAAGTATAAACAAGAAGTTTATTATGTCAAGCAATGCGTAACTTTGAAATAATGTTGTAATGAACATAAGCAAAAGTATTCAAAAAGATTACAGCCATGGCTTAAAAACAGCATGTTTCACAATACTGCCAATAACATGGGATTCTTTTCTGCCAAATGGCATTCAAATGACTACTACTATCAGTGTTTTGGACGAAAACAGTCTGTGGGATTGTTGTGGACTATTCCTGAAAAAGCATACAATGAATACATTTTGAGACTTGAAAGCATTGTGCTGATGGTTTCATGCTGCTCTTACAGCTAACTTGGTGCCGTTCACGTCACACTTGATTACCATCATATTAACAGATACAATGATGACATTTGAGAAGTTATATGGTACAATGAATTTGAGCAGTGATGATTCTGTAATGATTTTAAAAAACAAAAACAAAATCACTGTTCTCATATGAATGACCTCAACTGGTGATGCGCAATATGACAATCTTACATATTCACTGGTCAAAATTCCAATTTGCAGTGTGATGTGTTGTGATGTTTGACGGTATCCTACTGTCCACTGTAGCTATTGACACACTGCTTTCTGACTTTGCATTCAAGTCACTGCATACTTGAAACTCTCCTACTAACCTGAAAGTTTAAAACGGTATAGTTCAGTATCTTAGTGCTAGCAGTGTTGAACTGTTAAGATGTGACTATGTAGACAGTTGGATTCATCCTCTGGGGACCATAAATGTCTGTACAAAGTTTCTTGACAATCCATCCATTAGTTGTAGATATTTCAGTCTGGACCAAAGTGGTGGACCAACCAATCGACATTGCCATCAGTGTCGCTAAAAAGGAACCCAAACATCACTTACTGTATATTGATGATTTTTCTCACTGGACCTGCATTGTAAAGTGTCTCTCTGCTGCTTACTTTCCAAAATACAAAAGCCACTAAATAACACAATGTAAAACACAATACACAACACCACAGGGTCCATTTTGTTATGTCTGACCAAAAACTTTGTCTTACCAAGCATTTGAATGATCAAGTTCACTTTGATTTATTTCGCTTTCAGCCTCAAAAGCTGTTGAAAAGGTTGAAAAGGTTTCAACAGATTGTTCATAGCTGTTGACCCTCATCATGAAATTCCCTGCCACATTTTTTTCTGAAGCCACTGTTCCATGACCGTACTTGGGATGCTGTGAGAAAAAAGCAGGCCAATACAATGTTTTTGAGCAAGAATGATGTTTTGCCTTGACAGGCGGCTTAGGATCTCTCAGCACTTCAGAGCCCAGTTTGAGTCCTATTAATTAAATTTATGACCAGAGGCCTTACAATACTTGGTCACTTTTTTTTTTGTCTTGATTAAAAAAACATCTGAAAACCTGTTTTGACTGGTCCTGATAGACTTTGTTAAGTTATTCTTTCACTTGTGTTTCAGTTGGGTTGAATGGGAATCTCTCCTTACATACTATAATCAGAATGAAAACTATTGCGATGACTATTGTGAATCATGATGATATCTGAAAATAATGTAGGGTATTTTGTCTGGACCACCAGCTCCCATGTGGGGACTGTTTTCTCAGCAACTGTCAAAAATATACCTCCGAAATCAGGAGGATGTCGTATCGTTGCACAAAATATTCCTCTCAGAGGTGTCAAGTGACATTTCAAAGTGAGCAATAATGAAGCGACTGCCAAGTGCTGTAAACCTTCCTCTGTTTCTTTTAAAGCCTTAAAAACAAACCTATGGAGAAACCAGGGTTGATGTGAACCATAGTAAAGTGAGAGTCAAACTCCACCTGTGGTTACATACTTTAAACTGTGGCTGGACCCTTTGCTGGCAGCGCCTGACATTATCCTGGAAACTGTCCAAAAGGAGCAGAGTTGGAGGCTGAAGTGGAGCCAAACAGTGGGATCAAATTGAGGACTAAGCATCATACAAAGAGTTGTGCAACATAATCCTTCATTTTGCACCCCACTAACACATCTGGAGTGTCCTAAATCAGTCAAATACTGACTGCGTAACACTGTTCTTTTTATTTTGCCCTTTACTTTGTAACTTTAATTTCTTCCTTTATAGAGAGATGTATTCAGAGTGCAGGACGGCTGGCAAATACAGAAAGAAAAGTTGATTAGATGACATGCTGAAACATAAAGAGGGAGGTTTTTGTATAGGCTGGGATGGAAGGTCAGATCAGGTTATTTAGATTTGTAGTTTTTAGTTCTGTATTTTTTTTTAGCTGCTGACAAAAGCCAAGTGTCACAAAGTCATCACTTGGAGCAAATTTTGACACAAAGGCAACTAATGTTGAGCTGTGTGGTCTTTTCAAAAATGCTCACCAACCCCATTACATTTCTGTAATTATTCTGAACCTCCAACATGAAGACAAAATGCTATTCTTTGGCGGTCTGGGGGTCAAAAGAGTTTTCAAAATGATTTGCATAATAACTCTTCACATTGTTGCTGCCTGAAATTGGATCTGGATATTTTCTGTGATGCAGAACTAGACAGGGAAGATTGTTCCTCTTGATTACATTGACTTCCAATCTTTTTGATCCTGACAGCTCCTTTAATGTTGAGTGGAAAGAGCAATTTTCCTTCCTAGATATTATCCATTCCATTGCAAGTTGACAAGTCCTCCTCAAATGTGGAGAGTTTGTACTACTGTGTAACCATAAAAGCTCAACTATTAATTTCCAGCTAGTCTAAAAGTCATAGCTTTACCCTTTTGACTAAATTGTGAATGCACACACTTTTTGAGAGCAAACAAAATGTCTGAAAATTTGTTTCCAGCTGCCAACCTCAGGAAAAGACTACATGTATTGCTGGGAGGAAGAGGTCGTTTTGGGAGAGATGCTCCCAATTTCCAAATTGAGAACTACCTGCATACAATACGACCCAGTCAGGTCTTCAACATGTAAAACCTGGCAAAGCGTGTAATTGTTTTACTCCTCCAGCTGAGCTTTAGCAGATTGATAGTGTTGACAGGAAAATGGCAAACAAGAACACACTGTCTAGATAAACAAATTAAAACCAGAGCATCCGTGCTGAAAGGAAAAACTGAGGGGAAAAAAAGGAAAAAGAAACAGGGATGTCAGCATGAAGCGTCCTTTTGTGGCAAGACAGTGTGTGTGTTTCCTTTTTCCACCTCAGTTTATGTATAAACAGAACCTAAATATTTAATGAACCTTGAGATTTTGAGGTGTTTGTAGTCCAAAGGCAATATTTTTCAGTGGCTCTTCCTCATCCAGCTGTAGGGTGGTGTGACTGTGAGAAGACTTGATGAATATGAAACTTATACAAACAAAAAGACAATCAAATTACTCACTAAAATGTATTCTGCTTTTTTTGCAGGACCTCCGGGAAAGCGAGGAAGAAGAGGCCGCAATGGAGAACCTGGTATGTACATTTGTGTGTGTGTGTGTGGCCAAAGATCACTGACGTCTCAATCCAGAAACGTTCAAGGAATAATTCAGTAGGATCAGCAAATCATACTGCACTTACAATCATGTAAAAGTACACTGTATATCTTTGGAGGCCAAAATAGGTTATAGATGTGTAATTTGTGGCCTGCGTGGTTTCAGTGTTCACTTGGATTGTTTCAGCTTCAGTTGCTATAGAAACACTCGATTTTCACAGTAAAACTGGGAGACAGTGCAGTTTGAGTAAAAGTGATGCCCAAACTTGTTGAAGCTGATGACATCCGTCAAAGTTTTAAGACACTGTAACCCTTCTATGCTGATCCTAGGCATGATGTACTTCAGCTTCAGTATATATAATAACCCACGCTTGTTAGCCTCCACAAATTCAGCAACAAGTTGTCATAATGCATTCAGGATCTCTAATGTCCCCTCCCTCCTCCCACACTCGCTCTCCTGAGCTGACTCAACAAAGTTGGCCGAGCCGAGGCCTCGAGCATCTAGGAAAAGGACATGTTGTGCAGCGACACTCCCACAGACGGAAAGTGTCGCCACAAATTGAATTCACAGTGAGAACATGTATTTGGCAGGGAGCTGCATCCACACTCCGTTCACCTGATAGTGAAAGTGATAATGGACTATGAGAGTGTGGTGGTGTTCCTGCGTTGAGAGAGCGCAGTGCAGCAGAGCGCAGCCAACGCTTTGGAACAACAGTATTGCCCTTGTAAAAAGAAATTAGAGAGACAGGGCAAAGCAAGGTCCCAATTTTAAGTGAGGTAGAGTAATAAGGGAGCGGTTTGGTTTCACAGCCTGAGAAACAAACACTGTGTCTGCGAGGGGAGAAAAAACTGCTGGTTTTACCACCAAATCCAGCCACTACTTTTTAAGGTCACGGGAATCAAACCTAATCAGTCGAGGCCTGTTATTTGAGTATCAAAGATTCTATTACTTCCTTCATTTTTTTTGATTTTGCCAAATTCATTTAGAATCCCATTGTGGCCATGCTCTGCATTTTGAGATGGGGATCAATGTGGTGTGGTGCTCTGCCTTTCCCTTTTTTCTGATTTACTAATCAGTCAGTGTATGACTTGAAAGCCAAGGGAGATGAAAAAAATGAGAAATCAAATGACAAATAGACAACAGTTCAATGTTCTGGTTGGCTGCACATCTGAAATACCGCCAACCTTTGTTTATGCAACGCTTAACTTTCCAATAAACATCCACCGTGCCAGCGTATTTCAAATGGCACCATTGTGCAAGGACAGTTTTTTCTCTTTCTGCTCAGCCAGAGCAAATGTGAATGGCTTCCTCTTGACAAATCAATTGGAAACAAGCAACCAATCATACCCACTCACAATGTCTGGACTGGAGTGGCACAGTGGTCTATTAAAGGTAGAGAATAGGGAACAATTGGGATGACAGGCCTTACCATTATGTGTAATAGCCCAAATTACAGTACTAAATTAGGCTGAAGTATGTTGTAAAATCAGACAGATTTGGCTCAAGTTTGTCTACCTGAGAAAGTACCTCACCTGCCAGAGAGGCTGTTTTATTAATGTCATGAACTATGAAGTTAAGCAGTATTCACACCAGCTTTTTATCTGCATGTTCACTGGTTATGTGCAGCTTCCACAAAAGCATTCATTGCATTTAAATAGCTTTACAAAAGCAATGCTTTAGAAGTCCTTGAACAGAGAATGTCATTCTAAATTCTGGCAATTAAATTTAATAGCTCTAAAAGTCATTCTGCATATTTGCATGCAATTATAGCTTAGTTATTTCTGCTATATTTACTGTTTGGATATGTTTTGGGAGCATAAAAAAGTGGAAACAATATTCAGTGTGAAACTCACAGAGGCATTCAAAACAAATACATACAATGGCACCATGCTAAATTTTTTGAACCCAGCGTCAAACTCCGTGTGCCTGTTCCACAGGAGGAAAAACTGCAAAAATATTTAGGAGACATTATTTATACGACTGAAACATTCAGTCCTTGATGGGCTCAGGCGTGCTGCAATCTGCACTGTAAGCCTTCTGCAAATCCAATTTCCCTCTTTTTAAGTTCTCAACACTGGTGGATGTTGAAGGGGAGCATATTTAATTCATGATTCGCTTTAACCAAAAGTAACTAAGCCGCAGCAAGTTTCCCACAAATTCATATTGAGGTGTTTTGCAGTTTACTCATCTACAAAGGCGAGGGTATGCTTTTGCCCAGACTTGGCTGCAACTGACAGAGAGAACAAATAGGAAAAAGACACGGTGATATTTACCTATGCATTAAAATGAATGGGATACTTCATCAGGATCTCTTGTTTGTTTACCGGTAACATATGGAAAGGAAAAGTGTGGCGTGACAGTTTAGGATGAAAACGTTTTTGTAGCAGTGAAAGACACATTCTCAAACTATTCTAGCAGGTGGTCAATGCTGGATAGTGTTAGAAGTTTCCTCCCATATTTTCCTTATGTGAATAATCAGTACTTTTTACTCATGAACCTGCCTTCACAAAAGGAGGAATTGATGCTCAAATTGTGTCGGATGAGCAATTTAACCTTACTGTGCTGCATCAGTGTCAATATGAAGAAAAGCAGCTCTTTCTTTGCAACACATGTCTGACTAATTGAAAAAAGTGACTTTGAATGCCCCATTGCTGCTTCCCTGCAACCTTTGTCATTTTAGAGCATAACAACTTTCACCATCATGTGAGCAATCACATACCCCAATACAGTGCATGTCCAGTGAGTTCAGAAACCTTTACATTATCTGGTGAATCTGGTTAGCAAAAGCAGGAGGGTGACAAACTGTGGAGGAAATGACTAGAGGTGCCAGTGTGAGAACAGAAAGTGAAACTCTGAGTGACTCAATGAAGCTGGAGCTTTGAGGGTGGATTTTAACATTATGTCGCTATGACTATTTCATTTTACATGGATTATATTCCAGCAAATAATATTTCTGGTCTAACTAAGGCCATTAAATTTAAGAATTTGAACCTTTTGAGGTGGCTATTATGTGCTTTGCAGCATATTGCACATTTTTTATCACATTATTTCTTTGATTTTTCTATATTTGCTAGATGAAAACTTTGTACTGAGCCGTTCGACACAGTGGGACATGTAAAAAAAAAAGCACACACAGCGGAGCAGGTTTATTAAAAGCTAAGTGGTCTACTGTAACTCAACGATCCATAAAACAATGCTATAGAAGTGCAGCCCAGCAAGCCTCAAACACACGGCTCCTTAAATGCTCCAGCTGTTGGAGCGATTTGCACTTTCTCCTGGTCATGAAGATGAACAGTTCAAGGACATAGGCCTTGTAAAGAAATAATTATCCTTTTTTTTCCAGGGTTAAAGCAGCTGGGTACCTTTTTTTTAATAAGAACCTAAAATGATTTGCAGGGTTCTGGGGAGCCCTGAAGTGCATTGGCACACAGTCCTTTGAGCAGCAGTAATTGGGAAAAAGACGAGTGTCACCTCACAAAAACGTGAAAGGATTTTTTTTAACAAGCGGCAACCCCTTGTAGTAGTGAAATTACAGCCACTTACAAATGTAAAATGTGATGACTAGGCCTGGTGGCCATTGTTGGATCAACTGAATGGAAAATAGATATGAATCTTTTGTCACAAAACTTGTTCTGTACCATAGAATAACAGATTCAGTTTACACTGAAGTAGAATGTCTGTCTATTCTGCATAGCCAGTGAACGCATCATGGAAGAGATGCATCTTTCATGAGATGTTCCTTCCCAAAGAAATAATTCTCAGCAAGACTCTGATTTCCCGTCTTAGTTATTTGGATATGTGGTTTTAGTGGAACATTGATGATCTGAGTCTGTTTGATCGCTGATTGAAAACACACTAACCAAGTTTTTTTTTCTTTCCCCTTTCTCTTTCAGGACCTCCTGTAAGTATGCCTGCTTCACATCTTATCCAAATGTGATAGCCATGTGAAGGTAAAAACTCCAACAGTAAAACATGACTGCATGATAGAACGTTTTGGGAAATTCACTTATTCGCTTTCTTGCTGAGAGTTAGATCAGAAGATTGATAACACTCTTATGTCTGTATGCTGAATATGAAGCTACAGCCTAACTTAGCATAAAGACAGGAAACGGGGAAAACAGCTTGCCTGGCTTTGTCCAAAGGTAACAAAATCCGCATACCAACACCTCTAAAGTCTTGTCATCACAATGAGGTTGCCAGGCAACCAGCGGAGACTCCAGGAAGTTACTGCACCCGGCCCCTGTAAAACCACAAATTGTCATTTTTACACTTTGTTTAATTTCTACAAAAATCAATCTACAAAATATAACATGTTAATTAGTGAGCTTTAGAGGTGCTAGTAGGTGGATTTTATTACCTTTGGACAGAGCCTGGCAAGCTGTCTCCTCCTCTTTTCTACTCTTTATGCTAAGCTAAGTTAAGTGGCTGATTTGGTTTACAGACACTCTCGGCAAGAAAGCCAAAAAGCATATTTCTATTCATAAGTATGATGCAAATTTTTTTACAGTGAATATGTTAAAAGCTTTAAAGCAAATAAAAAAAACTATAAAACTGTGTTTTTACAATTGATGTAAAAGACATCTGATTATGACAAATTTGCTACCAGAAATCTCAGTTGTACCTCACAGTCTGACTCTATTATTAAAATAATCTCTTCATCCCTGCTTTCCCCTAATAGGGACCCTTTCCCTGTCATTTGGGCAGTCTGGTTTGTAATATCCTTGCTACCAGCCTCCATCCCTGCCAGCTCCCTGCACCCGAACAGATTATCTCACCTCATTACACTACCGGGTGATCACAGATTCACTCCCCTTTACAGATGGAAAACTTCAGAGTTTCCCCAAAGATGAAGACAAACCCATAAATACATAAGCACTGGGGTTTGTGACAGTTCGCTGTATGACCAGGTCAAGCAGGCACTGTTTGTGTGTGCTCTGTTAAAATTATTTATAGTCCAGAGGCAAGTGTGATTGAATAGGTATAATAGTGTGTGCCGACTGAGCCGTAAAAGTTGTAAGTTAATCCTCAGAGCCTTCTCAGACACTCGCTCCTGGGTTCTGCGACGTAAGTAAGTGCAGGTGGTCTCACTTCTCAGCCTCTCTTGCCAGGCCTTACATCTGACGATTGAAATCATACTGTGAGAAGTCTCAAGAGCTGACTGAAGCCTGAGAAGTGTTGTCTCTGAAATGTTGGATTTGCCAGTAAATGTATGGGATTTTTCCTTTGGGTTGTGCCATAGTAAATCCAATGCATAAACAGTAAGAACCTGACAATGTTCCAGTTGTGGTCAGCAAATCACTCTCTGATGAAGTCATTCTAGGTAGCAGAAGGTGCTGTAAATGTTTGGTAGGGGTGCTAGTTTTATTGTAGGCAAAGCCACCAGGTTTAAGCAGAACCCATACTGCACTAAACAAAAAAAGGCTATAATTTACAGTACAGACCAAAAAAACTGAAGTCCGGGTGACTGACTGCATTTCTAAAAACAAAAAATGCAATGATCTGACAATGACTCACCCACTGGTCACCAAATCTGTTTCTGAAATAAAGTCCTGTGCCAGTTTCTTTAAAAAGAGACAGTAGTAAGTGATCTCATGTGGTTTCTCATTTGGTATGCCCACCCGGGGGATGGCAGGGGACATGTCGCTATGAATATTCAACAGCTCCCTCCGTAACTCTGGGAACACTGCGTAAACTGTACACAGCCCTCTGAGCCAAACAAACCAACCACTGCTGAAGCCATTACAGATCTCTGTGACGTAATCGTTACTCAGCCGCTGATGAATGGACAGGGACCAGAGAGAGAAAGAGAATAGGTCTCCTCAATCAAAACTCATCAGGAGAGACCCCCATTCTCGGCTCGCAATCGGCATTTAGACATGGAAAAGTGATTTCCTTTGTTTTTCCACTGCTTTTGGGTCAATTTTGCATGGGATTGCTGGGCCAGTTGTCAAGTGATGTTCAGTTGGATATCTCTTTCTTGTCCTCCAGACAGATTGGAAAAATATTAAGGGAGACATGTTACAGATATCGGTCAAGGCGATTTTCAACTCTTGCAGCATTTACAAGAAGAGTATTTTGCCTCTTCTTGCCACTGAAAGCAGATAAATGTTTTTTACTGTACATAAAAGTTAGTAAAGTCTGTGAAATGACAGCTGAAAAGACATGCAGCTGTCTTCGCTTCTCATTTCTTATCTTCTTTCCTCATCTTTCTGCGGCTCTTCAAGGGCGGTCCGTGTAAAAACATCAACCCCAGGCACCCACCACTGTGTGTGCACACCATTTAGCACCAATCAAGCATAAAACACCATCCCTGAGGCTGCACTCGAGTACCCACTAACACTACCCGCCGACTGTACTTTTTTAGCACAGACTATATGCCATGCTAAATTAAAATTATGCAGACAGAGAGAGAAACTAGCCTGCTTTGAAATCTGGTTAGAAGGAAGGGGAAATATTTGAAAATGATACAATGTTGGAAATATCAGACCCACTTCAGGCCGCTAAGCATGCCTCTGCACCACACTGGAGTCTGCAGCCAGGCCAGTTATAGTACAGCACACGAGCCCTTGCAAGAGTTCAGTTGTTCATGTTAGCAATGAGGTAAATAAAGCTGGTTGCATCTGTATCTGTATTTGACAAGTAGTTTCCACCTCCCGGTTTCATCATATGAGATTCCAGCAACGTAGGTTGAGGATGATCTGTCACAGTGTATGAATTATGCAGCTGCGTTACTGGGATTAGAGGCAATGTGGGGGTGAAGCAGAAGAGCCCAGGCACCCTCAACCCTTCATCCTTCATCTGTTATGCACCACAGCTCCACACCTGTTAATAAAACATATTCCAGCCGGACTTTGATCACTTTTGCCCTACTGAGGTGGAGAAGGTGCCACTTTAGTGCGACTCTTGTTAGAGTTGAAGGAGGCCCTGCATGCTCTGATGTTCGTTTACAGTTTTTGCCATGTTGCATGTTGTGAGTTAGAAACAGAAAATGCCCATTAACAGCTTGACATCAGAGCAGAGGGCATGAGCACAAACGCACAGAAGACTTTGGTACTGAAGAGGCCCACCGAGAGCTGCAAGTGGATCTATCTAACATGACAGCGTTTATTTGGGCAGTGGTGCTCGAAGAGGCCTACTGTCACTGGATGTGACAACATTAAGAGTTTGACCTTTTAGATGTCAGTCCTCTGCTCATGCCTTGCCCATCTGCAGCACTTGTCTGTCAGCAAATGACGAGAGGCAGCACTCGGACCAACCGTGAGGTTTACTCACAGTGATTTAAAGCAGTCAATAGTGCACTTTGGCTGGCTGAGCAGGATGAATACTCACAGGAGAAACTGACTGTCACTATCTTGTGTGGTAGGAGAATTAGCACAGTATGAATGAATGCTCAACAGCTTTTTGATTGAGAGGAATTTTCCTCCAACTCAAATCAAAAGATGAGAAATGTAGAACTGCCACAATGTGGTTCTAATTGAATCAACAGAAGAAGTTAAAGAAATACTTTTCCAACTGGAACATTGTCCTTTATTCAACATTTTATCTCCACAACAAAAATTTCATGGGTCAGAAATTTGCTTACGTGTTGTGCTGAACATTTTTTGGCTTCGATGTTTGGCTTTTTATGCCTACCGTTTACTTAGAGCTGCTTTAAATGTTTCCCCTCCTCAGGAATGACGAGACCTTCCCTGACTGTGATTGTGAATTACATATCTCCTCCATGTTTGATTTGCGTCTTGACACACCTATGGTCACACTATCAGTTTCGGTTTCCTCCGTTTACGGCGTCTCTGCTCCCACAAGAACATCCAGCACATAACAAGCGCACACACTCACAAACAAATACACACACATTAAAGTCATTTTATGCCGGCTAATTGTGATACACTGTGAATATGGGAACCAGATGCCATTCCCAAGTCAGTTTTCCAGTGTGGTTTTCCTATCCCTGCCTAACCTCTGCGTCCAGATTCCCCCGACGAGCACCAGCCACTTGTGGTCATCCGTTCCTGCCCATTCTGCTCTGATTACTCACATCCCTGTCCTCCATTAGATTCCCGTCTTGAAAAAAAGTTCCCCCAGGGGTGACTGTAATATGATTGAGGGTTCCCATGCAGAACTAACAGATGGAGGTTTACATATAGATATGTTTTTACTTGGATGTCTTTTACTCTGTTTCAGGTTTGTGCACGTTTTGAAATTGAGTAGATTTCACTTCCAATGGAGCTTTAAGCTGCAAATGGCTAAATGCACATTTGCAGTTGCCTTACCACTATTTCCACTCTGGCATTGGTGCACTTAATTATATTTGTGTATACAGATGGGACATTTCAACTTTGCTGGGTAGAGAGGTTATGGGAAATGTTGTGAGAGAATAAATGCTACATTATTTTCCTTGCATAGTGCAAAAAGTGTCACTCCTATTAACACCTCATTGTGGGTAGATTGTAATCTTTAAAGAAAGAGTGCAGCATTTTGAGAAATATGCTTATTGACTTTCTTGCCGTGAATTAGATGAGAAGATAAATATCATTCTTATACCTGTATGTTAAATGTGAAGCTGCAGCCAGTTAGGTTAGCTTAGCAGGAAGACGAAGCTGACTGAAACAGCTACCTTGACCATGCTCAAAGGTAACAAAATCCGACTACCAGCATCTCTAAAGCTCACTAACACAGTAAATTGACAAAAAACAGTAAAAACAACAATTTGTAGCTCCAGGTTTTATGTGCTTGACATGTTGATTAGTGAGCTTTAGATGTGCTGGTAGGTGGATTTTGTTACCTTTGGACAGGTCCAGGCTAGCTGTTTTCCCTTACTACTAGTCTTATTGCTAAGCTAAGCTAACTGGCTGGCTGTAGTTCCCGTCAAAACACGACAGCGGTATCAATCTTCTCATCTAACATTCAGCGAAAAAAGCAAAGGAACATATTTCCCAAAATGTCGGATTATTCCTTTAAATCAGCCAAATGAAACTTAATCCATACTGCTGTGAGATCTAGAACTTCTTTTAGTTTCAATGTTTGGCAAAATTGATGCATCACTTTACTGTGTGAAATGCGTGAGTCAGGGTTTAGTCCTTTCGAACCCTTTACTTTGGCCCTCTTCCCACTTTTGTGGTGAGCAGCACTCCTCACCTGCCCCCCTCTTTACTTACCCGTTCCCTGTCAACACTTGGTGCCTGGAGGATTGCTTTGCTTAACTTCCTGTGTACACACATGTTTATTAATATTGTGTAGCTGTGTGAGAAAACCATATGCCTGTAAAGAAGAGGTTGTAAAAGCGGTAGTTGTTGGCCTGTGCTCTCAGAGATGCCAGTGCTCCAGGGTGAGATGATTGGATCCATGTGGGCAGCAACTGCTGCCAGCCGCATTTGGCCCAGGTTCCACAATGAGGATATGAGCTTGGTTTGATGGATTGATTTTCTGGACCTCGATACATTTAACAGGTCACTCTGATGAAAACTAATACAGCCGAGTCCAGACAGAGGTTACATGTACATCCCCTGTTCCTGACTTCTTGCATCTTGTTGGATTAGGTGGATTGCTTCACAAGATTGTACCAGCAGCTTGCAGCCAAACCCACGAGAATTACTTTGCTCATGTCAACAACAGCTAAAGCAATGGACGTGAGCCAGCCCCTCGCCTCGCACTGCACAGTCAGGCGAGCACTGTCAAGCTTTCATCCATCATGTTCTGAGTAAATTATAGGAGAGTAGGAATGTGAAGAATGGATATTCAGTGTCTTGCCGTCTATGTGAGAAAATGTGAAATTAGGCTGACAGAAGTTTCTGCTTCTGAGTTAGTGTGAACTCTGCCTGGATATTTAGTGTCAGAGTAGGTTGAACTATTTCTTTGTTCATAACAGGCCTTTGAAAACAGGACCTTATCCTGGTTATGTATATGTAATAATGTGATTACACATTTGATCGATGTGTAATCATATTATTACATCATATTTTCTGCATCAGCTCCATACTTAACAGCTAAAGACCAGCACTGCAGGGTGAAAATATAACTGCATAAAAGATCTGCATAAAAAATAGTAATTACAAGTTGAGCAAGAAAGTTCATTCCTTACCTTGAAAATAGCAGATTGACAAAATAATCTTAATTTAAAGGTGGTGTGGATTTTTTTGGTAAACAAACAGAATTATGTGTTTTGCATTCAGTAAACATTGCCACAGGCACATTGTTAAGATTATTTGCAGGTTACCACCACCGATTTTCAGATCAGCAGAATAGCGTGAAACAAGCGACAGGAAGTTGTATTGCATGTGTACGACACAAACAGAACAGGGACCCATTAGTAAAAACTTTGCTCCATGATGCTACTAGGAGATAATATACCACCCTACCTAATGTGATTTCTAAAAAGAGTGACATACTGTACATACCTCATCTAACCCGAAAAGAAACTAATATATTAAAACTCTCAATAGATATTTAGGTACTCTATTAACAGTTCTTAAAACTATTTTTCATTGTTGATCCAATGAAAAGCCAGAGAGGCATCTCAGCACATTAATAACTTGTTTGGCATACAATATGAAAGTAGAAACCAGATCATCCACTCTACAGTAGGAATTGGTAAATGTGTTTGGAAGTGGCACAGGTCAAAATACATACAGGGAGCTATACAAGCACAAAATTTAGGATGAAATAAAATAAATCCTGATACTACTTCTTCCATACAATTGAATACAGGTCAACACAGAACACATGAAAATCTAGCAATGTGTGCAATAATATAGGTGCAGTATTTTAACGTCTTCATAATCATCATCTCAAGAACCACATATGAAATGTACCAGGATCAGGATTTTATTGAACAGAATTTACTCTTTCCATGTAATATGAAGTATTGTCAGATTTGAAAGGCAATGTTCATGTTGCTTGTGGGTTTGGCCCCACTTCCCTTTGCCATTTTATACTTCCCCGAAGACCTCTCCATATTTCTCCCCCACTCTGTTTTAAAGGTGTCAGGGGTTTCCTCTTTTTTTCATACCAACAGCTCATTTGGGCCATTGCAGGAGACAGTGGTCATGGTTTGGCTTAGAATGAGAAGCTGGACTTGTATCTGTATAGAAAAAAGCTTAATCCTGATCCAATGGTAACCATAAACTCGACAATATCATGCACACAGGATGTTCTGTTACAAATCGTCTCATGATGGAAGTTTGACATAAGTTTGCCCGGCGTTAAGCAGCAAAAGATGTGAGGCTTACCATCAACGTGATATGTGTCATTTTCAATAAGTGGGTATAGTGCTTCTCCGTTGGGGCAAGTGCATTCTGTTTATCACCACACATATGAAGGGCATAGTTGTTATTTTTTAAGTCACTTACTAGGACTAACCTTTAAAGAGTTTTTCTGAATAATAATTGTTCCTCCTCCTACAGTAACAGTGAAATACTGTCTGTCTGTACACCAGTACTCCAAATTCACAACCAAATCCAAAATGCAAACATGTTTAGAGCATAGAGTTCCTATAGAAATCTGTTAAAGGAATAGTTCGATATTTTAGGAAATAGGCTTATTGGCTTTCTTCTCGAACGTTACATGAAAGGATCGATACCACTCTCTGTACGGTAAATATAAAGCTACAGCCAGAAGTTGGTTAGCTTAGCTTAGCATAAAGACTGGAAACAGGGGGGGACCTCTAAAGCTCACTAATCAACACATTGTATTTCATTTGTTTAATCTGAACAAAACCCAAGGTGTAAAAATGGTGATTTGTGGTTTTACAGGGGGTTATGTGCAGTAAAGTTCGGGGACTCTCTGTTGGATGCCTAGCAACCTCACACTGACAGGAAGACCTCTGGCAGTTACTTGCCCCACCAAGAAATAGGATTTAGTTACCTTTGGACAGAGCCAGGCTAGCTGTTTACCTCATTTTCAGTCCTTATGCTAAGCTAAGGTAACCAGCTGCTGGTGGTAGCATCATATTTACCTTACAGACATGAAAACGGTATCAATCTTTTCATCTAACTTTTGGCAAGAATATGAATTGTGTTTCCCAAAATGTCGAACTATTCTTTAAAAAAACATAAATGGTTTGCAGTTTTTGAGATATGCATGTGGTCATTCCAGAATCCAGTGTAATATGAATACAAAGGTGTTGAAGGCACTATATCAAGAAAGTAACTTGCTAACGCATAGTGAGCAGGTTTGATCAAACAGAGGCAATCTGATGAGCCATGGAGCACCTGCTAAAGGGCTGCTTTTGAAAAAGAGCCAGAGCAAAAGCAGTAAAAAGATGTGAAAAGCATACTCAAGTGCTGATTAGAAACCTTCCTTGGGGCAGACTGAAACCACAAAGCTGCAGAGACTGCTTGACAAATAGACACCCACTGTAGTTCTACTGTAGTACAGTTCGCTCCTTTGAAATAGTCTTTGCAGGAGAGCTGTTTAATAGTCTCTATAAAAGACCCTCTCTGTACTGGCTTAAACCTTTCGGAAAAGCTCCAGTGGATGCTGTCTGTCCAAGTGATGTGCAAATGATGGGCCGTATAATGAGCAGGTGCAGACTGTGTAGCGAAATCATTTCCACATGCTTTATAACCAGTTGGAAGAATAACATGAACAAGGGTTTTTGGGCAAGATACGGTTAGGTGTGTCAAAAGCAGTGAAATATAAATCTACCAGTATTGTAGTTACCAAGTGGTTTTATATGATTGATACAGTTTAACAGGCATGATAGGATTATCAAATTCAATTCAATTTTATTTATATAACGCCAATTCATAACAGAAGTTATCTCATTGCATTTTTCCTATAGAGCAGGTCTAGACCGTACTCTTTATTATAATATTTACAGAGACCCAACAAATCCCACCATGAGCGAGCATTTGGCGAAAGTGGCAAGAAAAAACTTCCTTTTAACAGGTAGAAACCTTGGACAGAACCAGACTCAATGGTCTATATATATATATATATATATATATATATATATATATATATATATATATATATATATATATATATATATATATATATATATGAGAGAGAGAGAGATATATTTTGGGGGTGGGGGAGAGGGAAACACAATGCAAATACCACCTAGAATTTTATTTTTTTAAATAGTAGAAGAGTAATTGTAGTGTTAATATTAATAAATTAATAATAATAGGAATGACAGCTATAGGAAAAATAATGTCAGCATCAGTAACAGAGCCAATAACAACAACTGTAGTAGCAGTTGTCGAGCAGGAACACTGGGGCAGCAGGTGGCCCACAACCACAACTATAAGCTTTATCAAATAGGAAAGTCTTAAATGTGGAGATGGTGTCTGCCTCCCGAACCCAAACTGGGACCTGATTCCACAGGAGAGAGGCTTGATAACTGAAGGCTCTGGCTCCCAGTCTACTTTTTGAGACTCTAGGAACCACAAGTAACCCTGCGTTATGGGAGCCCAGTGTTCTAGTCAGGTAATACGATGGTGCCCGCCCATTAAGAGCTTTGTAGGTGAGGAGAAGGATTTTAAATTCTATTCTGGATTTTACAGGGAGCCAGTGCAGAGAAGCTAATATTGGAGAAATAGGATTTCTTTTCCTAGTTCTTGTCAGTACACGTGCTGCAGCTTCTGGATCAACTGGAGAGTCTTAAGGGACTTATTTGGGCAACCAGATAATAAGGAATTGTAGTAGTCCAACCGAGAAGTAACAAATGCATGCACAAAAGATGCTGTTTCAAAAGGAAAACCTTTGTAATACAGTATATCACTAGTCACATGAAGCTTAAATGCCCGATCTGTTACTTGAGTTACTTGAGGCTATGTAGAAAGACTTTGGAGTAGCTTAACTATTTTCAGAGAAAGAAAAATTTCAATTTTATAGCTATAACACCTGAACACCATCTGTGTGAACACTACTTAGCAAGTGGTTGAATGGTTGAAATAGTTAGCTCCAACTAAAGGATAAACAATTCAAATAATTAGCTACAAGTGATGAATAAATGATTAAAATAGCTAGCTAAAAGTAATGGATAAACAATTCAAATAGATAGCTAAGTAATAGATAAATGGTTAAAATTGATATCTAAAAATAATCGATTAGTTAGTTGAAACTAAATGGATAAACAGTTGAAGTAGTTAGCTGATAAACGGTCATCATTGGCTGAAAGTAATGGATAAATTGTTCAAATAGACAGATAAAAGTAACTGATAAACAGTTACAAAAGTTAGCTAAAAGTAATGGATGAATGGTCGAAGCAAATGGTGGTGTTGAGGAAGGGGTACGCAAGTTTATCTGACATGAGGGGGAACATCAAAAAGGTTGGGAACCACTGACTTCATTAATCAAACCTATTTGTCTGGGATATCTACTGTAGAAATCCATCCAACACCTGTAACCCAATTTTCCTTATTTATTTCCCCACAAACAAAAGATAGACTTGCTTTTTGCTTGATTATGAAAGTTCAACATGGAGTTTCACAATGTTGCTGCACTTATCGTGAAACAATCTAGATTTATTGAAATGCTACATCATATAAAGCAGAGTTTTCATATCTTTCTACATTATGGTGCCCAGCCATTTAGCCCAGTAATTTGTTGTGCCAACTATTTGTATTTTTCAGTCCAAGATATAAGCAGGTTTGTGCAAAAAGCGGTTTTATTTATGTACTTTGTTGTAGCCATTCATATGTTTGCAGTAACAGCTTGTCAATAGCCTTCTATTGACCAAAGGCAATTTTCCATGACAACAAAAAGCCTGCTCTGATTTTCTTTAGCTGCCTTACATTTTCAGGAACATGCTGGAAACTTATTTAGCCCCTCTGGAATGCCTCTACATCATTATAAAAATAAAAGTCATATTTGATTCCAGTATGTTGCCTCTGTTATTCCCCCCCAGGGAACCGCAATCGGAAACATTGTTTTTATAATGCCGCATTTTGTGTTTACAAGTGTGTTGTGGCTCTTTGTATGGCAAGTAAGCAGCAGCTCCAACCTCCTTATATGTGTGTGTGTGTATTACAGCTGCATTTCCCATCAGCTTTTGTCTGGGCTTGTTGAAGCGAACACAGTTCCCTCACATTTGAATAAATGGGATGATGCACTCCAAGCTACCTCTACAGGTTCACAACCTCATGTCCTAGTGCAGATCCAGTTGGGAATACATCCACTACTATACATAAATGAAAAGCTACAGATAGTTAACTATGCATCAAAAATAATTTCCATAGGCACTGAGCAGGCTACACCTCACTTCCCCCACAGTAGTGTGGTAGAAATTGGCTGAGGAAAACTGCTGGACTACCTCTGGAGCATTTCAGTTTCAGACTGTGCTACGTGTGCCAGTGCAGTGGAAGCCTGTCTATGTCTGCAAGCCTGCTATTCTGGGTCACTGGTCCATAGATTCATAGGAACAGCCTCCAAACATGGGTCTTATACTAATGTCATCAATCTGTGGATTAGTGTCAGTTTACTTTTCTCTGTGTCTGATATCTTCAGAATCAAACTATGTTTGACCAGTATCAGCCTAGCAAAGTAACTACTGCAGAGCTATTACTATGGTTGTATTGGTGACAGCTGAACAACTTGTTCTTTTTACCTGAGGACATATGTAACTTTTTTTTGTTACAAAATCAATGACAAAGCTAGAAGAAATGCACAATTTCCCAAACCTTGGAAGTGATTGTAGAAGATTCAGATCTGTTCTGAAATATTAACTTCGTCTAAGAACCAGAAAAAAGTGCTTTGATCTAACAAATATAGTTGACAGAGCTTTTTCATGTGAAATACAGATTTGTATCAGTATACATGGCACAGCAATCTGTTTCTGCAGGGGCTCAGGAACATTGCTGCTAAGCGGGTGGTCAGTTAGTCACTCTTCTGACACTGATCTAATACTGATTTTTCCAAAGCTAGCTTTTTCCAAAAGCGCAACCTCAGAGGAAGAAAGAGAGCCCAGCATACTGGGATACATCCTTCATCTTGAATGTTAAAAATAGTGTTTTTGAGCACAAGCTCATTAGGCTCCAGCATATGGATGCACACCTCATTGTCAAATCCTCTACTTCACCCATGATCTTTTACAGAGCCCACCCAGGAGCCCCTGCCTGCTGAAAGACAGAAATTGGATGCAAAAACTGCCTCACAAAAACTGTGTTAAAAAATAAAAATAAAAAATATAAAAAAGAGGTGTTCCTCTTGTTCAGGGCACATTTTTACAATGTGCTTGCCAATACTTGGTTGGAGATTGCTGGATTTGATCCTCTAAGTAAACATGGACTTGATTTCGGCCTGTTTTTGGTTTTAATTGTATGTTTGTACAAGCCCTGCTGTCTACAATGCATAAGGTACCGGTTCCCAGTCTGTGACAGGGCATTTTAATCAAATGCTGAAACAGAATGTTTGTTTCATCAAAATTCAATTAGTTAGTCTTTTGATTTCGCCTTCTCAGACAGCTCTGTTTGTTTATTGGCTAACATGATTGGTCACCCTGGTTTTACAGTTGTTGTGGTGTATCACATCTTACCAAAGTGTGCCATGGCACCGCAGTGATTACAAATAACTGACGTGGACCATAGTTTGTCATTTTCTTCCTATTTATTTGTTGTAAAAAAAATAAAAAAAACCTATCCTTTTTTTCTCTTTGTAGGGCCCTCCAGGTCCAAAGGGTGAAAAGGTGAGTCATTTTATATTTTGTTTGATTCATTGGTATACTGTTTAAAGCATAGTTCCATTTTGGGAAATACACCGCTTGTTTGCTTTCTTGCCGAGAGTTAGTTAAAAGATTGATTCCACTCTCATATCTGTGTGCTGCTGTGAGCCAGCAGCCGGTTAGCTTAGCTTAGCACAAAGACTGGAAGCAGAGAGAAACAGCTAGTCTGGTTCTGTCCGAAGGTAACAAAATCCGTCCAGCTAGACTAGCTGTTTCTCTCTGTTTCCAGTCTTTATGCTAAGCTAACCGGCTGCTGGCTCCAGATTCATATTTAATGTACAGACATGAGAGTGGTAACAGTCTTCTCAGTAAGGAAGCGAATACGCTTATTTTAACTATCTCTTTTATGAAAGGTGATATTTTAGTCTTTAATATCCAGCCCATCAAACGTTTATGCAGGTCAATAAAAAAAGAATAAAAAAATCTTTGTTTTTGTTCTAATCACTGTCAACTCAAAGAGTATCATTTTGCATTTGTGGCAATAATTCGCATTCAAGTCATCCTGACCTTTAAGTCTCGGAGTCTGAATATTTAAATTCTCCTCTTGTTCACAAATCGACAGCACTGAACATTAATGACTGAAAGCCAGAGCCCAAGTTCAAGCCCTTAAATGCCTCGCTGAGCATTCCTCCATAAAGCAGCAGTGGAGCATGCAAAATAATCACACTATCTCTTTATAAGACTGCAGGACTTGAGGACAAATGTGTGCCCGTGCCTTTGCTTTGAAAGACTAAAACCAAGTGATCCCTTGATTCATACCAAAGTTGATAAAGTCCCTGTATTTACTTATAATGAAAACAAATGGCTTAAAGTAAATACTTAAACATCCATACATAAACTGCTACTGGGGAAGATCTGTTCTGTTTTACAGGCCAGCAATGAATAGATTAAGTATTTATTCATATTATGTATGAAGTAAGCAACAACTTGGGCAATAGATCCTTATGTTTATTATTGTGCTGTAAAATACAAGACATAAAATGAAATAGCGTGAGAGTACTAACCAGAGGTAAAGTCAAACACAGAAAAACAGTTGATTACAGCTGTCATCTGCATCAAGTCGCACTCTTTGGTAACTGGTGATTTCTAGTAATGTGGGTTAGGGAATGACATTGGTTGTTGTCGCTGACCGACGTAATGAATCAACAGTGTGATTTCTTATTTGGTGTCCCTTAAAGCAGAAAATAGAAGCCATAAGCATGGCTTTTAAAACCAGATTTACACAATTGTCGAGCATCCATTATGACAATCGTGAATAGCCGAGTCTCGCTAATTAGATGCATGTTCATGCCTCTCATGTGAACCACTTCATCTGCAGTTTAACGAAATGAAAAACAACTGTGTGCATTCCTCCCACCCAAGACGAATACAGCGTGCAATAGTGTGGCCATTCACAACTGTTTTCCCATTAAAATCCGACTGCCCAATGAAAAATTACAAATATTCCAAGAGCTGTTTTATTTGAAATTGCTCAGGCATTACATTCAAGTTTGTTTGAGCAAAATTCCCATCCATGTGTGATAAGTTGTTCGGCTCATTTTACTGCTGTGGCTAAATTGTAACTCAGCCAACAGGAGAGCGGGAGTGCATCAAATGAGATGGTTTAAGGATGTTCAGTTATCCGATTCTAGAGAGATTAAGGTTATATGTCAGGGTCCAACATTTGGTCGTCCTTCAGTTGTTTCAAACAAAAGTGTACTTTTGGTTTGGTTTCACTCTAATGTGATAAACCCACAGTCTTCTACACACAGGTTGAAACCAAACGTTTTCTCCTTCAGGAACATTCTCCGTCCATCTACCCCCCCCCCAAAAAAAGGCAGAAAGCCAAAGATCTCTGGGACATAAAATCTGGCCTGGCAATGCATTTCACCAAACCCACCAAACCTCACACCACTGCTCTCTTTCTTTCTCTCATACCCAATTCATGTCAGTCCATGTTATCGTAAGTGATTTTACTCTGAACCACAATGAATAGTTGAGGGTTCCTGTATTATTTTTCTTTATCAGTGTGTTCTGAATTATGCCTCAGTGATTTCGGTGTGAGTCTCAGCTTATTATTAGCACTGTACTTGTGTCCGTGTGTTTGACCCATGCATTTCAAGACAAATTCTTTTTCTTGCCTTCCGCAGGGGGATCAAGGCGACCAGGGACCACGGGTATGCGGTTTGCTCCGACTTCTTGTGATTAGCTGATGAATGTGACTGTGTGTGTCTCCCCCAGCAGAATTGTGGGCAAAAGGTTTGAGATGCATGAAATTCCTGGGCTAGTGTTCTTCCCATCTGGCCAAATACAACAAGCATTTCAGCACTGCTTATTTCTACATCAAGAATAGGCAGGGAAATGTGCAAAGATACCTTGGAAGGCACGACATGATGTACTTTTTGAGATGCAAAGACCTTTTTTTTTAACCTCTTGTCTGCATATTGAACATGAGAACAAGCTTTTACACATCAGCAGAGGATATCTGCTCAATCTCAGCTATAATCAAAAGCCAACTAGCTCTGTCTCTATAATTACTCCTGATTCACTTCAATCCTCAACGTGACATGGCGTATTCAGAGCTTTAATCATTTCCAGCTCTGTAGTTTGACATTTCTATAAAAGTGAAGCTTCTAAATGATGATGTGAGTGCTTTTCTGTGCTTGACAGACTCTGAAATGAATTACTCTATCTCCACCTAGCAGCCAGCGTGCCCTAATTTTTCTCAAATAATGGTTAAAAAATGAGCCCTCTTTGAAAAACACTATGACTGCACAGGTTTGTTTAAAGTAGATTGCATTAACCGGGGTCACATGTGCACATGCATTCACCCACTTTTCACTTCCTCTGTATCTGCTGTCTTCATCAAGAGTAGATCGTATGGAGTCAAAGTCACTTTAAATGCCTGTAATTGATTTCCGTGAGAGCAGAGAGCACATAGAGGTTAGAGCACAAGGACGAGAGAACACATCAACACAGAGGTTTGTCTTGTCACCGGAACACCAGCCATCTCCCAAGTGGATCTGATCCCAATTCTGTAATGGCGCCCACCCAGACGTTAGTAGTTTGCCAGTTAACTTTGTCAGCCTCTCCTCCAGGCCAGATCTGCACGTCAAAGCACCACGTTTCTTATGATTTGGAAGTTAATACAAATCACCTTCCCTCTGAAATTTGATTAGTGGTCTCAAAGTGATACATCTTATGTTACACATGGGCACTCCTGAAATGACAGCCACATTCACTGAGATTGTGGATTTCTGAGTGGATCTACAAATATATTTCCAGCTCTATGATATCCTTTGTTAATTTTTAATGATATAAAAATTATTGGATAATCATTAGTTGCAAAGGCTGAATCACTGCGAACAGGCAGAAAGGAAATATCTTAGCTCTCTAGCTGAATTGAATGGAGTAAACTATTTGGATAGAATTTCTTGGGTTTTGCCCATAATTTGTACCCTTTTAACATAGAAAATGGAGTCATTTGTCTCTATCGGTTAAATGGTTTACACTTTGGAAATAGGAGTGTGGCTGACAGAGTTGTAACAGAGACCAGCCAGGCCCTATTTGTCGTGTAGAGTAAATAAACTGTCCACTTCAAGATAGCATTTCATTAACTTCCAATTACAGCTAAATTGTCCACTAACGGGTACAAACTAACTCACAGTCACATATAAAGGACCACAGGGGCGTGAAAGCAGTCTAGGTCACCAGCAAATCATATTACTTCCCCAGAATGGCATATTGACTTTGCACATTAGATTAGTAGGTAAATGTAGTGGAACAGTATAAGAAAGATTTCCTTAATAAATGAAGGCATAACAGGACAAGTGCTGCCTGACCTTGACTCTGTCTGGCTAGAAATTAAGCTCATTTTATGCCCATGATTGACTGTGTGCAGAGAGGCTATTAAACCCATATGGAGGTACATGTAAACAACAGTGCATGTCAAGAATATGTCCTCTACACATCACATTCTACCAGATTACATCAAATGTAAACAGATTCAAATTTAGAACAATTCAAAGGGACAGACTATTTGTGTTTACATGTATATACAATATGTGTATGTCTTCACAAATCAAAGGGTCAAGTCAAAACTCCCTCATCCTTTGTGGCCAAAGACGGTGTGAGAATTGCCGCATGGCCAGCAGAATTTCCACACAGACACACACTTCCTCTGCCTGCTCCCCACATGTCAGGGTCAGCCATTTGTCGGCCCCAAAGGTCAAAGGCCACATCCAAACATCACAGGTTAACCATGCAACAAATAATAAATTGGCCATTTTTGACAAACAAATGTGTGGCCACCTTCGTTCGAGCTCCACTGGCGGGATATAATTAACAGGAGTTACTGGCTATGGGTATCAGCAAGAAAGGTGTGTGGTCTACAGGTGTCAGGCAAAGGTTGGTGAATTCCTGGGTCAGTTAGAGGAAAAATTCCTGTGATTTCACAAAAACTCTGCCCTTGTTTGTCCAGTACTTTACTTCTCACATCTTGGGATTTGACCAATTTAAATGTTCTTCCAAAATAAAGAGACTGTGATTATGTAATTTCCAGGATTTGACTTTTCATGAACAAAGAAGTGTTTCACAGTCTACTGTTTGCACATGAAATCAGAAGCCTTAAAATGAATTTCACTTGAAATAAATTTGATGTATCAGATTGATGCCAAATCTGAGGCTTCAAATGAAAGTTCTATTCCTCTCTTAAATGTATTGAAGCCATCTGTGCACAGAATTGGTAATCCACTCCACATATAGATATTCAGAAAA
The DNA here is from genome assembly GCF_020085105.1 of Siniperca chuatsi. Taxonomy (NCBI): domain Eukaryota; kingdom Metazoa; phylum Chordata; class Actinopteri; order Centrarchiformes; family Sinipercidae; genus Siniperca; species Siniperca chuatsi. Next base: position 9,700,098 of record NC_058063.1, read on the forward strand.
TGCCAAAGCATGTATTTGCTTGGGATGTTTTGTGTGTTTGGTGTGGTCGAGGAGATGCTGTTTCTGGCCAGTGCCCTTTGACGGCTGTTGCTGATTGCAACCGTAGTAAACAAAAAGCCTGATACGAGGACAGTCATCTTGCTGCAGGCAAATACATACCAATAGAGCTCCTCACCAAATAACCAACATCCGTTTTGGAGGAGAAAAGCAAAACAAAGCAGTCTGTAAATTGTTAGGATTCTCTATCAACCGCCATGTCATTATCATTCTCACACATAAACATCAGCGCAGAGGCAATGCAGGGTGAGCACTAACCCACACCTAGTCAAGCTTTTCTCTTCTTCCTCTCATCTACTGCAGAGAAAGCAGAAACTACTGGTTTTTGGTCTTTTTTTTTTTTTTTTTTACACATTTCAAACATATTGGTCACACTGGCCGCAGCTTCTCTCTAATGTCTCCCCTAGAAAATGTATCAAAATGATTGTAAAAGCAAAAAGGCTACAACCCAGAAAACAGTCACTTGGGCCAGCCTGCACATGCGCCACTATATTTTCATGCCTGGAATCTTTGTATTGTCCATTCCCCCCTGACCATAATCCAGTACTTGTTTTTCTTCTTTGTCCTCAACATGTTTGAGGTTGTAAATAACTTGAGAAATATTTGCGCTTCAATCCCAGTTACACACAGCATGGCTATTGTCTGCAGTGTAAGAGTATCCATTGCTCTGTTCTGCTGCAGGGCTGAATTAAATCAGCCTGCCTTGAAAGCCATATTCTTAATGAGCCATGATTTTTGAATTATCTTTGGAAAACCAGAGGGATGGCACCAAAGCCTTGTTTGGATAGGCCAGATTTTATCTTAAGCTTGAATATAGAGGAAGACTGACCTTTTATAGGGCATGTTTATGCTAGTGTGCCAGTCTTTGAGAAATACTTTCATCAATTCATTCAGGTTGGATGTTTACAGTGGAGCAAAACCTGCAGCATGAAGATAAATAGGAATATGCAATAACTGTACAAGCAATGTGGTACAATCTTTGCATGTTTTTCTTTACACTTACACTTAGCTAAAGCTAAAGACATTTACATTTGACCGTTCGCTAAGCCCCTCCTTCCCCCATTACTGTTGCTACACCTGTCAAGCTTTCACATCATATAATGTAGTTTACAATGATATCGCCTGAAGATTTACTAGATGACATTTTGAGTCATTTTTGAAGCAATAGGGCATTGATTTTATACAGTAGTAGATAAAAGCAGGCTAGCTAATTAAGCTAACGTGAGTTGGTTGGCTTTTTAATGTTTCCAGCTGAAATTGAACAAGTGATTGAGGCTAAATCTAACAGGTCAGCATCCTCACCAGGTGATAAGCCATGTAGACGACGTATAAATAAAATATTAGTATTGTGTACTGCAGTGTAGAGCTAGTTCGTCTATCATCAAGTAAGATGAGGAAAAATGTAAGATCAGACTAATTTCTCTTTCAAGCATAACCACGTTTGGCTGTTCAGCTTACGTACTTGTTCATATTTTCAAACCATATGTTTTCAGTTTCAATGTTACAAGAGCAAAGGCTTTTAGGATGAGGATGAACTGATGTTGGCGAACGTAGTGCTATTTCCTTGCACTTTTGCTCTTGTGTTTTTAGTTTTTTGAAAGGCTAGAAAAAGACAAAACCCTCCAAACTCTTTAAATGCTGACTATAATTACAGCCCCATGAACGTCACTTTGGCTTGTTGAGAAAACCAAAGCTTGACAGGCCTGCCGTGCCTAGTTATGGTAACTAAATTATGATTGGACAATCGCTCTCCGGGGGAGGGTTTTTGCTAATGGTCAATTCATGTTTCAGTGGACATTTATACAGCAATATGACTGTAAAAGACTCTGCACTATCAAAGACCTTGTTTGACAGGCATGCAATTAAATAAAAATGTATATGTGTATGGACAATATCCCCCAAAAGAATGATTAATGATAGTCAGTGAGTATAACATTGAAAGCCATGTTTAGCTGACGATATGTCAGTGTTTTTGGATTCAGATGAAGCCTAGCATTCATCTATAAACCCTTGTCTCCTTTTAACAAGGGGAAGGCCCGATGCTTTCTTCTTTTCTTCAATTTTCATGAGTGGATAACATCTGTCATGGTGATTGTTGACAGGGGAATTGGATACCATTTGATTGAATTTCCAGTGAACATCTCATTCCCTTGATGTTCCCCAAAACTCTATGAACAATACAGCTCCTCAATTTACCAGCATGTTATAGCTCAAAGTCTGTTCTGTGATAATCATCTCAGCAAATGTTTTGTCTGTATATTTGGAAGAAAACAACAGGAAATGGTTACTTTGCTATGACACTGTATCATACACTCTACACAGGATGGTCCCAGTGCCATTGTACACACTTACATAGCGGAGATTAAACTTGGACTTTTTAAAATGGTGAATGTTGTTTAGGTCTGAATTGAAATGTCTGGTCCTCAAAACTAATTTAAATTTAAATTGGTATTGTTGGCTTTTGACAGTTTCAAGAAAACCTCTCAAATGCATGTTACAGTATTTCACATATTACACAGCTTTATTCACAAATTTGTAAGAATATTTAGAAGTAGGATGCTTATCTTCTTCCTCCTTTAACTGTTTTTATTCACCCAGTGTTTGAATGTCATGCGTGTGTTGTGCCATGTTCTGCTGTTTGTCCCTTTTAGGGATTGCCTGGTCTCCCTACGCTGGCTGCTTTGCACAGCAATCAGATCCTGACTGTCAAGGTTTGTCGGTGGTGGTGCTGCCTAGCTGCTCAGTCCTACCCCTCCGCAGCACACACTGGGAGTAAATGAATCACTGTTGGCTGCTTTTTCTCAAAGCCCGATGATAGACTAAGCACAGGAAAAATCCCATCTAATTAATCACAGCCAGTCAATTCTTATCCTCTTCCCCCACTGTTGCTACCAGTCTTTCAGTCACTCGATATTTCGGTTGCATGCTACATGCCAGGTTCCCCATTGAAAGCAAAGGTGGCCTTTTACAACCCAGTAATGTGTAGCTGACTGGAACAAGAATCGGCATCATGAAACCAAGACATGGTCTGGCTCGTGTCCATTGATGCTAAAATAAGTAGAAGGAACTCCAAGAGGAATACTGATGAACCAAAGTGGCAAAATGTTTTTTTAAAGCTCATACCCATGGTTCACCACAAATCCTTCAATCCACCAATTTGGCCTTGAGGATTGTTTCAGCGATGGATGAAGCCACTTAATACCAATGGACACCAGCAGAATAATGCATGCTTTGAAAGGAGCAAGGTTAGAAATCAACCTCAACTCAGAAGGTCGACCACGCTGGTTTCAGTGTGTGCAGCTCCTGGGGTCTGACTTAGCAGCAGGCACGATGAAGATGATGACAGCACTTTCACATAGGAGGAGAAATTCCCATTTTTCCGGGGACTGTGAGCCCACTGTGGCGACCTCGCACCCCTGAAGTGGTAATTATGGGCCCTGGCTCCAAAAAAAAAAAAAAAGCCCAGACTTCCGAAGCTGGAAAAGTGTGGATTTCTTCCCCCTTCTGTGAAGGCGCGGGACCGGGGGTTCATGAACACAGGCCTTTCTAACAAAATCTGTTTCTTTTTGCATTTGCCTTCCTCCTCCTTCTTCTTCTTCTGGGACCTCATCCTTCTTCAACCTTCTCTCACCTCTGACCTACGACCTCTTGACCTCACACACCTGCTCAGATGGTCTTCCCTAAGATCAATCATGGCTTTCTTTCCGCTGACCAGCAGCTCATAAAGCGGCGGCTCATTAAGGTAGTGGCTGTGTCCTCACTCTTCTCTCTGTCCATCGTGCCAAGTCTCACCGAATCACTTCTCTCTGGGCATTCTGCAGTTTGCATGCAAGCCTTCAGACAGACCTGTCATAAGTACTCTTATACTCCTTTTGTTATTGTTAAAGGGAAATTTCTTTTTAGAGAAAGGTTTTATTAAGGTAAAATGAATTACTGTCCTGGCACTACTTAAAGCACTTTCCCTGCAAGTTAGATTGCTGAATATTTTCTTAGAGTTTCGTATAATCCAGTATAATAATGGACCACACATTTTCAGTATATTTTTGCCCTGATTATTGTAGCTGTACAAATGTGACTTTTTTTCAGTCTGTGCTAATGCACAACCCATATTCAACTCATTAAGTCCATTTAGGAATTCATGCATTTTAGGGGGTTACTATTTCAGCTATAAATCAGATACAGCTCCATCTTCTATATGCTAGCTTTAGCCATAAGACCCAAAATGCAAACTCTCCTCCATGTTATGAATGGAGGCAGCCCATAGCCACCCACGAGATCATTGCACCACTCTCTCTTCATTATCATTTAACTGCAGTGGCTCCAGTCTCATTGGATCCAACAATATCACAGAGTAATGATGTTAAAATATGTTATTTTGCCACACAGGGAGATCAAGGGCAAGCAGGACCACCTGGGCCTCCGGGGCCACCGGGCCCTCCTGGGCCAAGGGGGCCTCCAGGGGACACAGGGAAAGATGGGCCCAGAGGTGTACCTGGTTTACCAGTGAGTATTGATTTTCACCTGCCATCTGAGAAAGATTGATTAAGCTGAACAAAGAGCTTCTTTTGCAGTCAGTGTATTATTAAAATGGCATTGAATCAGTAAAATTCTGTGGATTTTTCCTTTAAAAAATACTGCATTGTTTCCATTAAGATTAAAACAAGTTCAGCTCTTTTTGTGCTCATCATCAATTTGACTCAGTGCCGGGAGGGTTTATCACAATGAAAACCTTTCTAATGAAGACTGGACAAGCTACGTTGCAGTTCATTGCCTTAATGTCTTTAGCTAAACATGAATATGCTCCCGAGAGAATGCTTCACTGTATGGATTTACGTTTACTTGGTTGTTTTTCATTATAATGTAACATTTTCCATGTCTTTAAGCCTGTCACTGGCATCACAATAATTTATGTGAACTCTGCCTGTGAGAGAAAGAAGAAACAGAAAAGGCCTGTCAATTATGTTCGGCCATAAAACCTTCAAGGGCTCCAGCTGATCTTTATTGTCTTGGCAGAGTTCACAGTGGGAGTGCAAAAATATTAAGTGTTGTTTATCTGCTTCTTTCCAAGTTTTTGATGATTATTGTTTTCAGTTCTTCCAGTTGCAGTCGCAATAGTTGTTGCGTTTTTCCAAGAAATTAAATTTCTCTCGCTGGGGCTCTTTATTTCTCACATGATTTATTTCTCCTGCCGTGAATCACTCAGAGAGAGGGTGGCAAAAATTGTCCTGTAAATGTCACAAAGAGGCAAAAATGGAATAATGTTCAAGCATGGGTTTGGCATAGAAATCTGGACATGGCATATGCCTCTTTTCTACCCTGAGAACTGCAGGAACATCCAAGAGCCTGAACCAAAAGCGGAGACTAGAACAAGGTTGTTGGACAGAGACAGTGAAGGGTACAGGTGCCACAGCATGATAAATGCTTCCCAGCCAACTTGGTATATGAGCAGAACAATGCTAAGGTCTACTTGGCAACCTGGGCCCTATGCATCATAGTGACCAAAAACTAAAAGAAATGGAGAATTCAATCATAATGTGGAAAATACTATATTTTTTCAACCGAATATTTGACTCGTTTTACTCAGAATACTGTTTATGATCGTTTTAAAACTCCATGCATGTTCTCAGCTTTTCAATGAAGAAATTAACCCTTAACTGGCTGTTTTGTATGTACTATAGGGTGATCCAGGGCAGCCTGGAGAAACAGGACCCATGGTAAGCATAAACTTTTCCTTTTGGAATCATATTTTGATCATGATCTGTAGCTGAACTTGGATGCTAAGTTAGCAATTTAGCATCACTGCATTTAGCATTGTTTAAAGGTCCAGTGTGTAACATTTAGGAGGAGCTATTGGCAGAAATGGAATATAATATTTCTATGTTTTAGTATATAATCACCTGCAAATAAGAACTGTGTTTTTATTATCTTAGAATAAGCCGCTTTTTATCTACAGAGGGAGCGGGTCCCCTTCCACGGAGGTCACCATGTTGCACCGTCATGTTTCTACAGTAGCCCAGAAGAGACAAACCAAACACTCTCTAGATAGGTCCGTTTTTCGCAAGTTTTGTGGCCACCGTAGTTTCTCCTACACGGAGGATGATGCGAGCGGTATTCAAATGGTTGCAAACTGCAATTTCACCGCTAGATGCCACTAAATCCTACACGCTGGACCTTTTAAAGGAATAGTTTGATATTTTGGGATATACATGTATTTTCTTGCTGAGAGTAAGATGAGAAGATTGATACCACGCTTATATCTATCAGGTAGATATGAAGCTACAACTAGCAGCTTGTTATCTTATCACAAGAACTTTACTAAAGCGTAAGTCTCTCCCAGTTGCCTGGCTACCTTAACAGCGATGACAAGACTCCAGAAAGTTACTGCAGAAGGCCAAGAAATAGTCTGGCACATAACACCCTGTAAAACCACAATGTGTTGTTTTTACGCTTCATTTTTGTCCAAATGAAACAAATGAGACACAGTGTGTTATTTAGTGAGCTTTAGAGGTTCTGGTAGGCGGATTTTGTTACCTTTGGACAGACTCAGGCTACCTGTTAAACCCTGTTTCCAGTCTCTATGCTAAGCTGAGCTAACCACCTGTTGGAGATAGCTCCATGTTTACTGTACAGACATGAGAATGGTATCAGTCTTCTCATCTAACTCAGCTTATTTTCCTTTTTTTTCATTATAAATATCCTCAGCTGTGTACAACTTTGAATGCAAAAGGAATCCAACAATGCCAAAGCTTTCTAAAATGGCTAATGTCATCTGCAGTTAAAAAGTTGCTGATTCATTTAATAATGCTTTTTTAAAATATCTTTTTCTGCTGTGGTATTAGCCTTCACTGACTGACTGCCTTTGTTACACTGATAGAGTTACTATAACAGTGTTCTACTTTGGTAAAAATATGTAATTTATTTTTCCTGGACGGCTTTCGTTTGCCAACCATCCAACTGCGACGCTATCAAAAATCCACTACATCTCTTTCAATTTTGCTCTACAACAGAGTTTATTAATTCAAATCTTTCTGTTTTTTTTTTTACTAACAAAGCAATCAGGGATACTGCTACTTAGGATGTTTTTTTTAAATGTACATTTAATTTACAAGAAATTCACAAGGTGGTTTATGGGTACTATGGTGAATATTAATGACACATTTTTATGATACCCTGCAAAAACGTTTGTTTTCTCTCACAAAACCCCTTATACAGTAGGGACAAGCTGTTCCAGTTAACAGCAACTGGATACTGCTTGTGGTGTTCAGCAAATAAAGCATTTGATTAAAGTTTCCTCATAAAAGCTACATTGAATAGGTCAAGCCAAATTCCAGAGAAAGCAAGGACGGAAAACGTGACATGCGAAAACACTCGATGATGTCAGTTTTCACAAGTGCAGGGGAGTGTAAGTGAAGCTGACAGAGGAGGTGCTATCAAGCGCTTTCATCTCTGATTCCATCTCCTCGGATCTTTTCCAGGGTGTGGAAAAAGTTGGTGGATTGGAAAGAAATGGACAGAGAAAATAAAGGATGGCGAAGCTTAAGTGGCGAGAGAGACATTAACTAGAGAGTAAGAGGAGTTTAAATCTAAAATTGCTAATCATTTTTAGGTCACTTAACACGCTACCCTCTGTCTGCTTTTATGTTGCTGAAGTTTTCAGCTTTTGTTGGCTTTAATTATATGTTTTACCCATTATCCCCCCCACCCCACCCCATGCTCATAGCTGTGTAAGCAGCAGTTTTGTTTTGAAATTCATAGTGTCATGAATGTAAAATTTGCAACATTTTTCCCAGTGGTCCCAGGTGTGCTCCCATAAGTCTCCAGTGCTTACACAACCGCTTATGACAGCAGCTGGAGCATTACTCCAAAAGATGAATGGTGAATCCTATTCAAAATGAGCTTAGAGGCTTCGCACAGAGCTTTGAATAAAAAATATACACTGCTAAGGCATACTATTTCATGAGTGGGCCTATATACACAGCATGACACTAATGTACCTTTAACAAGGAATAATGTCATCATTTAGAAATCAACACCCCGGTGAAGCAGCATGAGATGAGCATGTCCCAGAGGTTGTAAAAAGATGTGACATGGCTGCTCAAACACATTGGAGTTGCCGTTTCAGAGCAACTGTTTCTAGCCAACAGCCGTTTGTTTGCCACTCTTTGGAGAAGAAAAAAAAAAAAAAGCAAAGATAAGATAATGGCTTAGAAAGAAAAGTTTCTGTAAATGATCATTTGGGCTGTTAAACCTCTGGAGAGGGAATAAAAAGAAATTCTCCGTCCAGAAACACAACACCAGTCCACAGCCTTGATTGGCCTTTGAAAATCAATACGAATTAGATGTGCATAAGCAACTAGACCGATAGGCTCCACTTTGTGCAGCAAGCTGAAAGGATAATCTTTGATCGGCACTTTTAGATCTGCACAAGTCAACTCGAGGAAGGGATTTTGAGGTTGGTCCTTAACCAACGTTTGCTTCTTTTACGGTGCTCTAGGAGCTAGCGCCCACTTGACACAGCTCAGCGCGTTTTTTGATGTAGATGCTATTGTTAAAGAGGCAAAAGTAGATTCCAGAGTTTTCCAGCAGCCTTCCAGGACATATGTTGCTGGTTAGAAGGATTAGGCTCTTGTGGAGCAACAAGCAGGAGGGGGGAGGTGGGAAGAAGACGAAGAAGAAGAAGGAAAAGGAAATATTTTCAGGACTCAATTCAAAATCATCAGTGCCATAATGTCTCTCTGGGGTAAATTAAGGCGTCTTCAGCTCTCTAAAGGTGGCTTGCAGGCTTGCACACAGTTTTCATTTGGGACTTGATTTTGCTTCAGAAAGACCAAAAACTGGAAAACCAGTGGTGTATTGTATGTGGTGTTCCATCTGTAATTGAAAAAACCTCCTCCGTCTGCTTTTTGGTGTTATTTCCAATTATGCTGCAGAAGTTTGCTGCTCCCCTTTTACATCCTATTCATTCCATAACTACCCACAATGCACAGTGACTCACCTTAGACATTTTTTAAAATGCACAACAGGCATGCATGTAGGGATCTAATTTAATTAATATGCCCGTATAATGAGGACATACCTATAATATTTTGGTGTCCTTGACTAAGTTTCCTTTTAATGTGAAGCCAAACATGAGGAGCAAAGATGTGAGTAAATGGCTTGGGACATGCTCAGTGGACGATGTTGTGGCAAATGTCGACATCAAGGGGCATAAAGCTTTTTTTCTGTGGAACAAATCAGTTTGTTATTAAAGGAAAATTATTTTTTCTTTTACAACCTGGGTCTTATTGTCATAGTTTAAGGCAGCATACCTACCGAACAGACAGGGCCGTAATCAGGAGTTTAGAAATACTGAGGTCATTAGGTTGCGTTTACTGCAGATGGAAAGTAGCTAGTAGCTAAATCTGGTACAAAGCATCTCTTGTTTGAGAGCTCAAACGATTAATCAATTAATCGATTAATCAATCGACTGGAATATAAGTAATTTTTTTCTACAAAATCCTCCATCCATTCTCTGGCGTCAGTTTCTCCAATGTGAGGATTTTCTGCTTTTCTCTGTTTTATCTTTGGGTTTTGGACTGTTGGTCAGACATGTAAATTGTACAAAATGTAAATATAAGTCCCAATTCCCCCAGAAGAACCCCTTTGACGAGCCACCAAACTCTGTATAATTTTCAACACCTTTCCCACAGTACAATTCTAGTGGAGAATACTAAATCCTAATAATACAGCATTCATTTATGTAGTGTTCTGCCTAAACACGGTGGATTTTGAAAATATTTAGTCTAAAATATATCAGAATCAGCTTTTAAAAGTGCAAAATTTGGAATGTGTGTATACAATGTAAACCGATTGTCATTAAACTCATCAGAGCCCCAGAAATATTACCAAGGACATGACCTCAAAGTCCACGGTGGTAACTATGACGCTGCCTGTAGATCAGAATAATATTGTAGTCAACACTGTCATTGTGCATAAAATAAACACACACACTCCAAGGGAATACAATGTTCAAAAGTCTTAATCCAACTCATCAAATGAATAAAGGTGAAGACTAAAATGTATTAACCAAAAAATCCATTACAAATATCTTTTTGCATTTCAGAGCTAGTTCTTAGTTCAAATTTTAGGTTGACTGGCCCATACATGCCATATTCTTGCTAGCTGCTGTTTTGTTTACAGTAGCAGTAAAGCTAGTGCAATTTAAAGGTCTTACAAACTGAAAAGTCATGTACATGGTTTAAATAAAGCACACATGTCCACAATCTCTACAGTGATGGTGCTGAGCACATTGTTTTGCTACCCTATGGCCAAACTTAAGACAATAAGTCCCAGGTTGTCAAAAAATAAAGTAGCTTAATTTAATGTAAATAGCAGAGGTATATTGCAAAGGTTTTTAAAAAGATCTTAGAAGTGAAACAGAAACTTTGAACAAGACCTGCACTCCAAAGCTCCAAGACATGTAGCTTTTCTGTGCTTTGATCAGCCAAAATATTTGTCTTGCAAATGCTGAACAAGAAATGCACACTCTGGAAGCTCTTCAAGTGGCTGAGGGTTCAACTGCAGACTGAGTGTGGGAATTGACCTGGCAATTGCTTCATTGTTTGTCATTTCCGAGACATGAATGAAAGCACCAAACATTCAGCGCTTTGTATTTGTGCTTGGATGCTCGACTTCAATAGGCGTCCTGCTGATATTGCACATTTGTGGATTCTTTTCTTTTATGAATGTTAAATGAGGCAGCAAAGGTGCAATATGCTGAGCATGTGCTGCCATGATGAGTACTTTTAGTTGAAATAATTATCCTTTTAATGAAGATGTTTGGATTATTGTCAATTTTAATTTCCTAGCAATGTCAGGGCCACAAGTTGAGAACAAAAGAGCCAGGACCAAGACTTCCTCGAGGGCTCTTGACTTTGTGAAAAATCTCCTTTTCAGCCAGTAGCTCCTGAGTGCTCTCAGATGAAGCCAAGCTAATTAGCGCTCAGGCGAGTGGCACATGCTCTCACATACCTAGTTGGTCATAAAGATGTTTACCAAACCCTACTGAGGATAGCTAACAAAGGCTTTTAAAGGCAAGCAGGAGAAGAAAACCTTTTTCTTGGTTGGCCGGGATAATGAAAGTTGTTCATTGAGGTTTTTGTTATAAGTGCACATGGAATGCACTATAAATGAGCTGCAACTGTGTGGGCCATTTCTGTAAATGTGAGAACTTGTTGCTGCAGGGATTTTAACCAGATAGTTTTATAAATGGGAAAGTTTTGAGCTTCAGTTACTTGGTGATCACCTTGTTTCATCAACAAAAACTAAACAAAATATGGAAAGATGGCGTTTATTCTCAGAAAATGGGTCATTATTATGGTTTGGCCACCCCCAAACTAGACAAAAATTTGACAGTCAAACATTTCAACCCGAACGTGTCCTCTTTGGCTACTTTTGAATACAGGCACACAAACCTTTTACACTCATCGGGGGACTAAATCTTTGCCAATTATACTGCATCAACATGGATAAAGTTTGGAAAGTTGTTGTTGTAGAGGGCTTGTGGGGCATAAGGTCTGCCTGGACTCGACCCAACTAAGAATGATGAGCCAAATAGCACCACTTACTGTGGATCTTGAGCCGACAGTGAGAAAAATGTTGGCCAACATGAGGTGTCATAACAGCCAAGTGTAAAGGTGTTGATGAACTGCTGTGGGTACTGCAATAGTTCAGAGTCTAGTGAAGCCAACATGGAAGGAACTAACTTTCAGCTTGGTTTCTCATTTTAGTCATAAAGTAGTCCTGCTGTTTTTTAGGCAGGTTCTGGTGGAGGAGGTTGAGGATCCAACATGGCCTCCGGTTTCATTGTGGTAAACAGCAGGTTGAAAATAGAAACTGTCCTCCCAGACACATCTATCACTGTTAAATCTCAGTTAGAGATGTGGCGCCTTTTATGCCCTGTCTAACTTATTAGCTTTGTAAGGCTTTCCAACTATTGGCCCATTTAGGTAATGAAGCTCTATGTGTTGGACTGTAGACTTAGTATGTGGAACAGCCAAACAAGATTTTACAGTCGCTAAAATGAATAAAGAAAGAGATCAACATAAAAGATAAAACCATAAAAAGTTTTGTTATTCTTGGTCTCATTAGAGATTCATGTTTATGGTGAAGCTCAATGAAAAGAAGGCACAGAGTGAGTTGATTTTCATTCTCTGTTGAAGAATAAAACAAGGGATTGATTGTGATTCGGTTCTGCCTGAAGGGTGTGTGCTCACTGTATGAAATCCTGCCACAAGCCTTGCCAGTCTCTCTGCTGTGACCGTGTTGGCTGTGGAAATCATATTATTTCATCTGACATGGACTCTCTTTGTTCTGTTTCTCTTCCACTCACTCTCTCTGTCTCTCTTTTCATTCATAGGGTCCTGAGGGGCCAGAGGGGCCGAAGGTAAGTCCAGAAAATAATATCTTGTTCCAGTGACATTTCTTAGTTTTCTTTTAGATCAAATAAAATGAGATTCTCTGACTTAGTCATCAAAAATACATTTCACACTGAAAAGGTGCTTTCTGTGTTTTCAAATTCTAATGTAAACCAAAAGAGAATTTCTTTAGCAGTAGAATAATGTTTTGGATTTGAGAGTAACTGCACAAGTTGCACAAATGTCTGTAAAAAACAAACAAAAAAAAAAAACGTCCTGGAGTGACAAGAGAAGGAGAGAGACGGAGAACAGAGAACCTGGAGTTAAGTGCTGCGATACAGGCTGCGGGTCCCTGGCGGCGCTGATGTGGGGAACAGATGTAAGCCATATCCAGCCATCAGGTAGCTGCCAGTGTTTGTTCAGTGTAACCCAATCAGACACTTCCTGTCTGCGCTGTCATCTGTCGGCAAGGCCTCCCGTCGGCGTAGGAGGGGGTGTGTGAAGGGGTCAATGATGACACACCGCCATGTTAATGACTCATAAGCCAGGCCCAGAGGCTACTCAATTAGATCTGCTGCTGGTGTAGTGCTGTGTTTAGCAGAAGGGCCACGTCAACAGTTATTCAAGTTTCATCACATTGGTGATGGATTTGGTGTCATTACATGATAAAAGTAGAGTGTGAATCATATATTTGAACTTAGTAATAATAATTTATTAACTTTCCTAGTGTGATCCAATCTCAATCAATATTAGAAAAGACCCAATATGATAAAACAACATCTTTTAAATAGTTTTTTCATTACTTCAAGGTCATTGTTTCACTCATCTCTGATACATCTATAAATGTGACTTTTTAAACTTTCTCTTCTCTTCTTTCTCTTCTCTTTCATCTTCAGTCTTGCCCTCTACCTGTATCATCCATAACTTAGGGGACCTTAAAATATGACATGCAGTATTTATTCTGGTCTGGTTTTTGTATGATCAGCACACACCGAGTGTACGTGCTGAAGTGGGGATGGTATCAATAGACATGCCTGCTCAGAAGCGCCTCTGTAGGCTGTTTAATCCAACATGTGTGTGTGACTATTTTTTGTAGAGAATATGACTTTATTTTTGATAACCATAACTCTGCAGTGTCCATTTCTTTGCAAGCAAAACACAATGCGATTGTTGAATGTAATGACACCTAAAGGCCTTTGTGTTTATTTCTCAGGGTTCATTCGGGCTTCCTGGCATCCCAGGTGTTGATGGACTGAAGGTGAGGTTTACGTCTGTTTTTGAATAGTTGTTCAGACTGGTTTTCACCAAGGAAGATGGGAGATGCTGCAAAATAGTCTTTAACAAACCATTTAATCTCATTCAGTTGTAATATCTTATTTTACAACTTTAAAAAGTAGAAAATCCAGATAATCATTTCAGAAATAGACAGGAGGATTTTCAAGGGAATGTGATGTAATTTCACTTTTTATTCAAAAAAGGTTTTAAGACTCAGATAGCTGTTTTGTCCAGATGGATATTTTTTAGCAAATTCATAATGCTAAATTGTTTCAGTTAAATTGGGCAGCCCCTCTAAATTTAGCCTGAACATGGTATAACGCTTCCCTAACAAAATACTGTGCATAAAAAAGTCCAGAAGGCTAACTTCTGTCCACACCTGAAAGTGTTTTATCTTCAAAAGACTGACTTGGACATACTTAGAGTTTTCATTAGTCTTTTGTGGACATGAAGTGCACTTTTCATATTTGAAAAGTTCTGCCATGCATTTTGACAATTTCAAACCACCGTCCTATCTGGGAGAAATCCCCTGGGCTGCATCTTCAAGTCTTAACCACAAAGTACCGTTTCAAGCTGCCTGTGAATCTGCTCACACTCTCAGCTCGTTTCTGCATTTCATTCTCAAAGCGAATAAAGGAGACACAGTGCAGGTGTTTCACAATGGGGAGAAAAATGGAAAAGCATATTTATTCCAGAACAAATGACGGTATAAGTGACGAGAATGAATGGGGAGATGATTTGAGAGGCGCCATCTTTCGAATCTCAAGCATGCATTTATATAGAGGCACGCATGGTTGTAATAGGAACCAGAGTAAAGAAGTTTCATTTTGGAGTGAAAGCCATACTGACTGAGACAGAAAAAGCTGAGGGCCTAATTCCATACTTGTGTAAGGAGTGGGGTTTGCCAGCACCCATGAAATAGAACTCCAATGCTGTGCAATGCAGTTATAAAACAGAATCTGTTATGGTATGTAACCGTCACTCTTGCAGAAAGTTGAATTCTAAAGCAGTAAAGGCTGCTCTGCCAGTAGTGGCAGGTTGACTGGCAGACATCATATTGATCTGACATAGATATCCACTCAAAGTGGATGATCACTAACGCAAACCTTATCAGCCCCAGTTTAGGAGTTTTTAATCAGACTCCATCATCATTATGTCAATGACTCCCATATGTAGGCTGATAGATGATATATGATTCCAGCATTTATGAAGAGTTTCACCAGTAGTGTGCAGCTGAGGGGATACTCCCTATACATGGATCATACACACTGATATTCCCACAATGCTTCATGGAAACAAAGCATTGTGGGAAAAATGAAAACAACCATAAGAAACTGAGAAATAAAAAAAACAAAGTTTGTTACCAAAATGAAATAAAAGACCTTACAATAACTCAATGTTCCTTACAATATAGCGAGTATTAAGCACCACATTGATGTGTATTTTAATTTAAATAATAGGTGCTTTATTTTCCATCCTGGCTACATTAATCAGCATCATCCGGTTAAAGTTGTCCCTCTGGGTTGAGGAATACCTGCTCCTCTTCTCAAAGGCTAATGATGTGGTAGCTTTGCAAAGGTCAGGAGGTTAATTGTTTTTGGCAACAGATGGACTGAGGTTGGTTTCTCAGTGAGCACCGCAGACAACAGGGATACAGACTCACACTAACAGTGGACTGGCATTTATCAGTTGGACATGGCTTTCCTCTTTTGCTCATGTTCAGAACCAAACCATAGATATTTAAGCTTTTAATCAACTTGTTTATCTTTTCTACTTTAATTTTTCATTTTCAGTAACATGTGGAGAGTCCATTCCTTGCAATATAGTAAAATACACTATCTATCCTATCTAGTGCTCCGTTATCAGCTATCCTGCAAATGCATAACATCTGTGCAGTGACGACACAAACTTAACCTCTGTTACGGTCAGAGGTTATCTCTATCTAACAAAAAAAATTGAAAGTTTAGTATCTCCTGACCTGAAATCAGAGTTCACATTACTGAAACAGCACACTGAATACAGCCACTGTGTGTATGTTATGCTGTCCATAGGGGGATGTTGGCATCCCAGGATTGGACGGTATCCCAGGAGCCAAGGTGTGGTGCACACATATTCTGTGTGCTCTTATTCTTGTAAATTCATGGTGAACATATTTTTTGTTATGTTGTTTTGAAGTCATATATAATTTTTCATCCTTTCCTGTCTTCTTTTTTTACTTTTGGACACTTTTTGCCATTTGTTGTCATGCTTTGTGACCCTTTGTATACATATTGTTTTTCATTCTACTATAGAAAACTTACACACATACAGTATATCTTTTCATTCATCTTTGTTGAATATCATGTTCGAATGATCTGTATTTTCCAATATAGCAATAAGAACATGTTACCTTCATAGGAGATATCCATGTGTGTAATTCAATGTGATAGTGGTAGCTACATATAAGTGTTAATTAATTGAAATTGTGGTGAAATAACATTGTAAGTGGGATTCTGGCCTGTTAATCTTGACAACTTTCAGTTACGACTTTGCAAGTTTTAAAAAACACTTTAAAAAGCTGATATTCCAGGGTCTGTCTGGGGAAAAAGCAGCCATAACACAAGAGAATTTCCATAATCCAACATGAATTTAACCCCAGATACAATCTGACCCTTAGTGGCTGCAATAATTCCCCCAACTGAACCCAACTTACCTTGAGCTTTTCTGTCTTTAATACTCTTTCTTTCCCAACAGGGTGAAATGGGAGAACAAGGTGAAAAGGTAAAGTGCTAATTCAGATCACCAAACATTATTGTTAGCATCGGTCTTGATATCACACCATGTGTAAGAAGCAAAATGACGGCAGCTCTGCCTTTACTTCACACAATTCACAGCTTGTTTTTTCAAAGGTGACTCCCTTCTGAGATTTGGCCATCAGTAAGCCAGTGAGTCACAAAATTGAACCCAATTTCTCCAACTGCAGGCCTCTGAGGAAAACACTGAACCCACACAATAGCCTCAGTGAGGAAAAGCAGCCTTATTCTCTCCATTCCCTAATTCTAATGGTGCCCTTATTCACAACAGCGGGTGGGAGGTGTGAACACTGACCGAGTCGAGAGTGAGACAGGCTGGGGAGGGAGGTGATGACTCAGTGTTCATCGACCACAAAGCTGGCCTTTAGGCAGTTGTTCTCAGTTGTTGTTCTGAATTTCTCTGCAAGTCAGAGACTTATTCCGTCTCACTAACACACCTGATTCACTGTAATAATGAGGCTGAGCGGCCACACAGCCAATCTCCTAGCAACCCCCGCTCACAGCATCATGGATGTCTTGTGGAGAATTAGCTGGACGCAAATGATGGCTCAATAGGAACTGCATCTAAAGGAGATTGCTTTGGCCCGAATTCAGGTCGATACAGGAACGTTAGAACTGAATGGTCTGATGAGGTGGATTGGTTTCTACATTTGTGTTGGTGAGAAGCTGTCTCTAGGCCTCTGCTTTTGTCCCATACTGTTCACTCTAAAGCAGAGGATCCCAACCATTTTGGCTTATGACCCTTTTAAAATGAAGCTATGTCGTCACCTATTGGCCATGTCTATGATTTCTGAGCAGGCTAATGAAAGAGTGATGTTCCCTTCTCAGACTGTTTCATTTGAAGACATTTTGTAAGCATTACGATAGAAAACTATCTATTTAACTATTATTTAACAGTAAAATAAGCAAATATTAGGAAAAGTCTGACAAAATAGAATGGCAGAATATTTTTAATATCTTATTTCAAATCTTTTTAATCATGTCGAGTGCCTTACGATTTATTCTGCGACCCTCAGGTTGGAAATCACAGCTTTAAAATATTATAAGTTTTTATTGTCAGAGGAGCCAGATCTGTGAACTTAAACTGCTGTTTTTGGCTTTGTTCGTTAACTAAAGAGCCAGTGGGCAAATTTGGGAAAGCACATTTTTTAAAATCTTGACTCTATGCTAGTAGCCATTTTAACCTCTAACTGATTTAAATTAAAATGCATCTAAACTGTTTCTTGAAGTTCCTTTTTAATATTCTCCACAAGGACCCAAGCTTTGATTTCAAATTCTTGGAATTGCTATTCATTGTAGGATTCATAATCTATTAGGCTATTGTTTGCTTAATATAAAATCATGTGGATTTATGAAAAGTAAAATGATCAGCTCCCTGCCAAAGACAGCACTGAAATTCAGTCCAAAGTATTATGAGCTTTTATTTCGAGAGGAGCCAAATATGTTAACAGAAATAGTTGTTTTTGGCTTTGATTGCTAACTAAAGAGCCAGCAGGAAAATTTAAGAAAACAATGCCAGCCTCTAACCGATACAAACGGATTGTTTGAGAAGCAAAGAGCCTATTACAGTAGGCTCATTTTCTTGAAGTTCTGACATCATCCTCCACAAGGACACAACCCTTTATTTATAATATATTATACATTATTTAAATCCTTGGATTTGCTATTCACCTTCAAATCTTCAAATTAGTGAGGCTATACAGTATGTAGGCACAGTGGTGCTTTGAGCTAAATGCTAATGTCAGCATGCTAACATGCTCACAATGACCATGCTAACATGCTGATGTTAGGCAGGTATAATGCTTACCATTTTCACCATCTTAGTTTAGCGTTTTAGCATGCCAACATTTGCTAATTAGCACTAAAAACCAGGTACAGCTGATACTGAATGGCATTAGTTTTGAAGTTATTTGGCCATAAATGACAAATTGAAATAAGAAATGTTGATCTGATGATGGTTCTAAAGGAAAAGTTAAAGGATCACCAACGTTACTCGATTCATCATGAGGTGGACATGAATCTCTGTACCACATTTCATGACAATCAATCAAATAATTGTTGAGACATTTCAATCTTAACCACAAATGTCAACCTCATGGTGGTGCTAGAGGAAAGGTCATGGGATCACCAAAGTCCTTAGGATCAATTGTCTGGGAACCATGAATGTCTGTACAAAGTTTCACCGCAATCCATCCAATAATTGTTGAGATATTTCAGTCTGGACCAAAGAGGTAGACCAACCATCCATAAAAACTGCAGTGACATTCAATCTATTTCACACAGCTAAGATGGAAAGTTGTGAATTTAAAAGTGAAGTACTTCACAGTTGATGCCAGCAGTTTAGGAACCCTATAATGCCCCACAGTGTGTATTACGTCACCTAAATTCAGTCATATTTTAACCATGTTTGATGACTTAGTTAGTGACCAAAGTGAATTTAACAAACAGTAATGGTACTTCATCTTTGCTACAATGTACTTGGTTTTTTCTCCAAGCATCCAGTATGCTATTTTAGTCCTACTGTGTGTTATGTGTCTTTAAACAATTTGGCAATCATGTTTAAGATCTTTTTTCTTTAGATTTTAGATTATCAGGTTTATCATTTTTTCAGCATTGACAGTCTTGCCATCAATATGAGAGGCTCTGTGTGATTTCATCACAGGGTGATATGGGTGAAGACGGACCGAAAGGTGATATGGGAGAGAAGGTATGTAAATTCCACTCTACCTTTCATTCTCTTTATTTATGTCTTGGAACTTGCACAGAGAAACAGCAGCAGTCTGACTGTGGCCAGAAAACATAAAAAAAAGGTTAATGTTAGCCATCTGAGAGGAGATCTGTGGAGAAGCAGCAGAAGTAGTTGAGGTCAAGTGCCATCAGCTGTAGTCAAGGCTGCACAACAGCAATCATTCTGGCACTTGATGCATCCTTTGTGCTTAATGTGGACTTAATTGCTATGCTATGCTGACGCTATATTTTCTGGTTGGATGACTCCTGCATTAATTTGGGACCATTTATCATCAAGACAGCTTGTCAAGTTGGGATCCATTTCCAACAAACGGCAGAGTGGGGCTTTGCTGGACAGATTGTTCAGAGCCATACATTCGTGTTTCTGTCCAAAAAGCTTTTGTTTTCTGGGAAAAGTTTTTTGTTTTGTGTTAGCACACTGACAATAATGTCCAGAGGCAGATTATGCTTCCTATCCAGGACTTGTCACGCTGCCTTTGCTGTTATTATTTTGTTAAAGCAGCATTTATGAAAACAGATCACAGCCTTATTAGTATTGGGTGACCTCATGACAAAATGGGGGCCTCTTTACCCTTCAAACTTGTTGCAAAGCATTTCAGAAACAAAACAATTATGAATTGGAATAAACAATTCTTTGAATATGTCGATTCAGCTTCTCGTCAGCCCGCGCAAAAATTGCTCATACTTCTGGGAAAAGATAAAGATTCTTCCCAAAGTTGCCAAAAAATGCAAACACAGTTGCTAGAAACAGACAGCAGACACAAAATCCATTTTTTTCTGCACTGGAGATGCTGCTTTTTGCTAGAAATACTGAGTTAGGTATAAAAACAAAATATAACTGATAGACCAGCATCAGAGTAGAAGCAGTGTGCTCAAAATGTCACTGCCAATTTATTGCTGGTCAGCATAGAACAACTTTGATAACTTCTCACTTTATGGGTACTCTGGTTTTTAAAAGACTGCCGAACACGGCTGCCAAGAAAGACACCGTCTGGGGGAAACAGATGCAGGATGTCATCTGTGGAAAATGAGTGAACAAAAAGGAAAGTGGAGGGCGATAAAACTTTGCAGCTCAAGCAACGCTTTGATCTGGTCTACCTTAATGCAGGAAAAGCGAAAAAACATGGATTTTGGCCGCAGGAGTAAAAAAGAAAAAGTGGAATTGAGTACCATGGGAATTCAGACCTTTGTAGCCAGTCACCTGCCATTCATTCTTCAAGAGCATACTCATGTATTTCGGAATAAAAAGAGACAGAAATTAGTGTAAAGATCTGGAAATAGTGAGGATTTTTTCATTAACATGGATAGGATTCTTTTATCCTCATCTTTTCGGATGTAAAAGTTTTTTGCACATATGGCAGGAATAATTGCTTTTCAATCAAGATATAACTCAGTATATATCCAGATGAGTTTAACTTATGTCAGACCCACCAAGGATTGATCGTTTTTTTCATTGCGAAAAAGTGAAAAAGTAAAAGTCTTATGCATGCTCATATATATATACACAGGACCGGCAAAGGAAAAAAACTCTCATTCTTCAAACTGAGCCTCCTGTCATCGGAGTTGTGCAATTGATCAATTGGTCTTCCCCGATAATACTGTTTCACTGATGCAAGAAGAAACCAGAGAGTAGAGGGGATAGGGGAGGGGAAGGGAGCGCATCTTTAGTCTTCCAATGCTGAAGATGCCAAAGTTAACAAAGCACAGCACGCACTGCGGGGGAAATGTGGCAACACGGGGTGAGAGGTGAGGCAGTGAAAGCTTCGGTATGGTGAGCAGAGAGACCTCAGGGAGTGCAGAGGGGGGAGAGAAATGGCAGCACAAGCAGTCGGACCAGACTTTGCATGATACAAAGGGAGATTGTTCTGACGGCAGGGGATCTGCGGAGTGTGAAAGAGACTAAATGACAGGATTTATACGCTCTTTCACATGCACACTCTCACTCTACACACAAGTTTTCACACATGCAAAATTGCTTTCCCTCACATCCTAAAAGACACAATCTGTTACTCTCTGGATCGTGAATGATAAAAATATGAAGTTTTATGACTTAGATGAGAGAACACCTACAGTATGACACCGTTCATTAATTGGATGTTCTGTGGATTTGTAGTCAGTGGTAGAGAAGGTCCTCAGATCCTTTCTTTAGTAATACTACCATGTAACAGTACTCTTGCAAGTAAAAGTCCTGAATTCAAGAACATACGTATTATCAGCAAAATGTAATCAAGTATCAAACGTAAAAGTACTCATTATGCATTATATTAGTGTTGTTATTGTACATTATTTGATTAATTGCAAAATTGTTTAAGGTGTAGTTTGACATTTTCAGAAATAAGTTTATTCACTTTCTTGCTTAGAGTTGGATGAGAAGATTGATACTACTATCATGATTGTACGGTAAATATGTAGCTAGAGTGAGCAGCAAGTTAGCTTAGCTTAGCATAAGACTGTAAACAGGAAATCCTGTACGTTAGCTCTGTCCAGTAGAAACACAATCCACCCTACCTGCACCTCTAAAGCTCATTTATTAACCTGTTATATCTCGTTTGTTTAATCTGTACAAAAACTGAACAGGAAAAACGACATTTTGCCATTTTACGTGTGGTTATGTGCCCAACTATTTCTTGGCCGGGACCAGTAACTTCTTGGAGTCTCCACTGGTTGCCTGGCAACTGGCCCTGGCCAAGAAATGGTCCGGCACATAAGCCCCCGGAAAACAGCAACAATTGTCGGATTATATACTGATTTTTACAAACAAGATATAATGTGTTAATTTGTGAGCTTTAGAGAAGCTTTAAGAATTCGCACCACAGAATTACAATATCAACTAAGGTCCTGTATTATTACCTAATTTTGTGGCCCTGTCCTGCAGAGGGGCCAAAATCTAGTTTAACACTTAATTTTAGTTTATAATGTGCTCACATGTTGCATATCCCTAAATAAAGTTGTGTTCAATCAAACTGCCTCAAACTAAGTGACACGCAGAAAACCTATAGGGGCTCAACAGCAAGGTATTTAACCTATAATAATGCATCATATTTTATAAGATAATAATATATCTCGGATTTACATTTATCTTGATCTGCAAAGTCACCTGTAATTATAGCTATCAAGTAAATGTAGTCGAGTATAAAGTAGCTAGTAATATGTATCTTAAAGTTGTACTTGAGTACAGTATTTGAGTAAATGTACTTTCCACCACTCTTTATAGTATACATTTATGTAACATATTACCTGCTGTGTTGCTTTCATAAGCCATCCTCAACTGTGAAGAGAAATGTTTCCAGCAGCCTCTGCATGTCCATCTCTGGCCTCATTTAAAACAAATCATTACCACAGTTGCTACAAAGCTTTAGTTCTAAACCATTTACTTCTGATGTATTCTGCCTAAGCATTTAACTAGCTATGAAATTAACTGTGACTCTTCTTGTTGAAACAGTCGGACCTCAGAGGTAGGAAAATTCTTTAAAGGTTTAAAAAAACCCAAAAAAACAAGTAAACTCTTGAATTGGTTTTGGGAACTTCCAGGCTGTGAGTGCTTGGCTCTGGCCGGTGTGGCACAGTGGTTGGTATAATTTTTGAATCCTAAGATCCGGTCCAAGCTCTTGTGAACTGGCAGTGTTTCAACTGTTGGCAGGGCCTTTCTGCCCTGGGAGCCAATCACAAACTGTGTTGCCTCTCATATATTCTAACTCAGTGACTAAGGTCGGTATTCAGCTGAGGCCGTTGAATTTGGTCATGTTTACTAATGAGCGTAATATGAAGTATGGGTCATGTTTTGAGGGCTGTGGTGACATTTAATGGTTACATTTGTCACAACTCTGCATCAGCTAAATTGCTCACTGATGAATCCTCTCCATCTCATTCGCTCTCACGAGGCAAACAGCTGGAAAATGGCCTGATTTACCAAGTATACATTATGAGCTCTTGGTGCTATTATCTTTAAATGCCAATATGCTGCGACAGTTCTGGGTGCCTATAATGAAGTGGAGCTGTGGTGACAGCTCTGCTCTGTGGTTACATCACAGGCTGTAGCCTCACCATGGTAACTGGCCTAATTGGGACATTTCAGCACTCTGTGCCACACCTCAGCTCACCTCCCAACTCCTCCCAACTTTTTCCATCTCATATTACTCCATTTGGAATAGATTAAACTTGTGAAACTCTCAATTGCTTCTTGGGCTTGGTGTCACTTATGTTAAGTCTGTCATGACGGAAAACGTCATTTGGGTTTATCAGTTCAGCAGCAGGGGAGTGAAGTGTTAATTGCTTGCATCCTCTGGTACTTGTTTTTCACATGAGTCATGGTGGCTTTTTGATTAAAAGTGAATCGTGCTGTTAATTTTTCACAATATCAGCTCCTGATGGTCTCATCCTACTGAGATTAATAATGGGAAAAAAAGTTAATTATGTTTACATAATCCATTGCTTGAGCTCTTTTGTAGATTCGTTGTTGTATAAGATGTAAGAATTAAGTACAGATGTGAGGCATTCTTACATATCCATCCCTGCCAAAAAACAACAGGTGTAAACCAGCTCTGACTTTGATGTTTGTTTTGTTTAAACAATGATTCAATCAAGATACAAAAAAGTCAGAATAATGGGCCTCTGTATGAGGTTTCCTGTTTTATTATAATTTTTAGGTCAGCCACAACATGACATCCATGTTGTTTCTTAAGAATCTGACCAAAAACATTTTTACTCCATCGTGTGAAATCATGTGAAAGCCTTTCATTCGTCTTCTATAATGTAATATGAGGAGGCTGTTTCCACAGCTCACTGTAAAAGTTCATCCTCTTAGATCTCCTGCACCCTCAATAAAATATATAAGAAAATGCCCATATAAAAATTGGAACGATAGTTTTAAGATAGGGGTAGAGGCACCCTTCGGTATGCAACAAAGCCCAGCTGTAAACAGTAAGACAGTTTATTGTCTGCAAAAAAAATGCCGCAATTAAACATGCCTTGTGTGCTATGCATCGTAATGACTCCCATAAAAAGCTGAGGGCGAGAGGCATTCCTTCAGCAACTTCTGAGCGCAAGGCGTATGTGTAGTGAAACCACAGAATCCACAGCAGAGCTAAAGACCCAGTCTCCTTCTCCCCGCTCCCTTTTCCCACCAACCGCCCATAATTACGCTTATTGGCCCCTTGTTTTATGTATATTTTTACTGTACACTGCAGTAGTAATGCAGTGCATAGGAAAAGGCCTGGGTTCTGGACGTCTGGATGACTTTGATGGAAAAATGTGATATAGTAGCTCCTTCTACTTCATTCCTTACCGGAAGAGATGCAATAAAAAAAAAAAAGGGTTTAAATGATTGCCGTTAGTACAGTATATCTGTCAAGCCCCTTACCTCCAATGCTGTTGTGGATTTCTTCTATATAGTGTTAGATTTCCTATCATCACCAGTATGCAGCTGCACTCTGACAGTGTAAAAACAATGAAATGATTCCCAGCACTGTAGTTATGTAAAATGCTGTCTCAAACTTTAGTGAGAAGGTACATTCAATCTGAACACTGCTTAAAATAGCAGACAATCTTATTCTAATTGGATTTTCACCCCATTTTGTCTGGACAACTCAGTAAATGCAGCAGTTGTGAAAATTATGTTCTGCATTGTTCAGTAAAAATAGGCTTCTGTCATATTTTTCTAACTGTAATTGCACAGTAATGTTCGTTCCTGTTGTGACCTTACAGAAAGCCCCATCGAGTCTTGTAATAACCATTCCATGTTGTACCTTTCTAATTTCTGTTTTTAACCTTTTTCTTAGGGAGATGCAGGCTCCTCTGCAGCAGGCATCAAGGTGAGAGCTAAGCTAAAAGTTTTTCAGTGTCTGTTTCTTGATCCTCATTAGAAGTCGGTTGCCCCAGCTGTTCGTAAGTTCAAACTAACTAAATGGAGATTTACATTTAACTAAATTAAAAAGGTTTGCACCACACAAACTAACTAGTTCTTACATAGATATTAGTTGTTACTAAATATTTACACAAAGTAACTTCCAGGTGTAGTTGTTAACCTAGTTAACTGAACCAATTCCACAACTAACGTTAGCTTGCTTCCATTTAGAGTGAAGAGTAAGAGTAATATGGCTGACATACTGTATCTGATCTGATTCTTGATCAAAATCCTGTTTAATAGTGAACTTTTGTGAAATTACATCTCCATATATATATATATATATATATATATATATACCTCAAATTACATTATGCCAATAACTTTTGCCTAAATTACCAAATAACATCAGTTAGGTTAAGCTAACGTTAGCTTAATCATCAATTGGAACTAGCTAGTAGTTCTAAGAACTTAGGAAGGACCTAATGCGCAAACTTAGTAATTGACTTACAACTAAATAGTGCAACCCAATCCAGAAATGAAGCAGTTGAAAAGAAAACTCTTTCCATGTATTACAGGGTGAACCTGGAGAGCCTGGACGAAGTGGACATAAGGTAATAATTGCACTTTGCTACGCATTGCTCTTTAATACACAGTAGGAGATAGAAGTGCATAAATAGAAATAGATGCAGCAGTGGTAATAGTATAGTTTTAATCATACGGACTAACCATGGCTATATTGTGTTTGTTAATATTAATAATGGTTTCGGTATTGATAAGTGACTATGGGAATGAAATATTCGACTGTGCAGTAACAGAAAATTCTCAATATTCAGTAGCTGTCTTTACTTTTTTCATCACTGTGAATACATACATCTAAATAAGTGTGAATGTAAAAGGTGAAGCTCTAGTCTGTTGTGCAAGATAAAATAGTTCAAGTTTGGATAAGAGCATTCCAAACTCAGTTGAACCTCACTCTTTAAAGTGTAATAAGGATGGTTGTACATGGGGCTCACTAAGCAGAACCTGACACTTCAGCTTGAACTTCGGTACATCATAGTGCTCCGACTCATTTTACATTTACTTTGGCTTGATACTTGTTTTGAGCCAGTGTAAGGTCCCAGGTATCATACTAACACCTCTGGATATACTAAATATTTTGGATGTTTTTGCTCCACCAACAGGTCATCCCATTACTTTGCTTGGCATCAGTCCAAGCACACAAGTTTTTGTTGTTTAAGCAATGTTTGTTAGTGTGACCTCTCTCTCCCAGCCAGTTTTTATTTTAGTGTTTGACACACTTTCCAAGCCAACAATGGAAATCGGAAGAATATTGTTAAAAGAAACAGTTGCTGATGCGAAACTAATAAAACAAGCATGCAGCAGAAGATGAGCTATTTTCCTGCAAAATAAAAGTCATTACTTGTCCCTTGACCAGACTGCTGCCGAGATTGCACCAGCGTCGCATGTAATTACACTTTTTAATCCCAAGTGCTACACCCCATTATTTCCCCTCTCTTTTCTCTGTTAAGACAAACTGGTTCCAGACAGACAGAAGGGCCTTTAGCAAATGTATTTTTTTCTGCTGTGCTGCAAAGAAAATACTCATGGCCTAACTAATTTTTTTACTGCTTTATCTGATCTCTCATTTTACAGCCATTCTGCTTGTGCTGACACACTTACAAATTGTATTTTTCATCAAAATGGCATTCACGAGATTTAGTTGTTCCCCATTAAATATTACCATTGGATGGCAGTGAAGTGT
Source organism: Siniperca chuatsi (assembly GCF_020085105.1). Lineage (NCBI taxonomy): Eukaryota > Metazoa > Chordata > Actinopteri > Centrarchiformes > Sinipercidae > Siniperca > Siniperca chuatsi. The sequence goes on from NC_058063.1 coordinate 9,726,972, forward strand.
TGGTGAAGTAGTAGTCCACAAGAAAGACTTTTATTCATTAGTTTTACAATGCTTTCATTAGCCACAATGGGAATTTACAGCCCTCTCTCTGATCCCCTAAGTGCCATTACAGTTGATCATTCTCGTGTGGCAGTAATCATTTCTTTTCATATGCCATAAATACAATAGTCTTAATAGAGCGTTAAATTATCCAGAGTCAGAAATTTTGTTTTGAAAGTCTCACAGAGGTGTCACAAGGGACTTGACCTCTGATTTTTCCACAGTTGAATCAAATGAGTGTGCGTTACTCAAACTTGCATGTAATGGGAGTCTGGAGTTCTCAACTTGACAATGACCCGACCTTGGTAACGGAGAAAATACTCCAACTCTCGACTTCCAGCAGTGCCAAACTCTAACGACCTTGAAGCCACGGCAGCTCTCTCAAACAGCTTTTGCAACTTTAATCCAAAGTATCTGACAGTTTTTCCTTCCAGAAACCAGAACTTTTCACACCTGCCCAAACCAATAAAATCATAAAAATAAAACTCCATTGCACTTTGTGAAGGGTTGAGTGTTATAACAAGCACTAATCACGCTGTCAAGCCACGGCTGCATGAACTGGTTTGAAAGTGCATGTGCAGTAACTTCTGCTAGTGCTTACCGCAAGCAAATGACAGTCAACAGACACTTACGGACAGCAGGCCACTTTTCAGAATTACAGCAGCTTGATAGCCAGAGAAAACACAAATAGAAAATAAAGTGTAGAACTAATAGAACCCCAAATAGCCTACAAATGAGGCTTGACTCAGCTTAGCTTGGCTTGGCTGTAACATGTCACACTCTTCCTGTGTAGGGAGAGCCAGGACTTCCAGGGCTGCCTGGACTCCCAGGGATAAAGGTAAATGCTTCGCTGTTTTTATCCCCAGTCATTCCCCCGGTGTTGTCCCTGTCCACCCACTTCAGCCCGTCTGTAGCCGAGTTCACAGCAAAACTCAGCTGACCTATCGACATTCCTCGTGTATGACACATTAAGGTCTCATAATCTTGCTTTTCCTGCTGTGTGGGATTTGTACCTAGTTCCGTCTGCTTGAGTGGCAGAGGCACAGTAACACTTGTACATTCAGTGCAATGAAAAGTGAGGAGCTCAGGCAAACTGACGAGGCCAAATAGTCGATTCTTTTGATCTGAACATGCCAGAAGTCAGCAGGAAAACCGTCTCATTAAAGTTTGTGAACAGTGTAGAGGTCTATGAATTAATGAGTGGAACACTGCATCCCTGGCAACAACTCCAGTCTACTTCCTGGAAGTGGCATCAAGAGACTCTGTGCAAAATGTGTCAAAACTACTGCTTGTTAAGGAGAGGAAGTTTGATTTTTATTTGATTATTTAGAATTTTTCAAACCAGGCTTTTATTGTTTCAGTTAGGTGCTTGCTTTTTTGTTTTTTTACTGTACTATAAAAAATAAACAGCAGATGGTGAACTTAATGTACAAAAGGCACATAATAATTCACTGCCATCTTATGCTTAAAGAATAGCAACCTCCTCAACGTATCTCAGGCTCATTAGCTTGAAATATAGCATGTGAATGCAAGGAATGCTCACACGGGTATGATGAGATGATGCTTGTTGCTGCTTTGGTTTTGTTTTTCTTTATTTGTGAGCTTGTAATGTGCTGGCCTTGTAAAAAGCCCTTTCACTTTAACTTTTTATATACTCCTGTTTTTACTTAAGAGGCCTGAATGCTTGATGGATTCTAACAATATTTTGCTAACGTAGCATTCGTGGGTTCTGAGCTCGGCTTGCACTTTGTTCTGCTCCGCATTTCTTGGCTGTTTATCCAATCAAAGTTTGAGAAGCAAGTGTCCATTACATCTTCAAAGGCTTTCAAAGTGCCTGAACTACTCTAGGTGGTTTGCAGATGGTAAAGTAATATATTCCAATTAAGTCATTTCACAATCAAATGTAATGTAAATCAAATCAAGCATCACACCTCACACTGGAAGCTCACTCCTCGTATGTGAAAGTGCAAATGCAGAAATGTTAAAGCTTCTCCATAAGTGGCAGAGAACCACCTGGTTTTTGCACACACTTAAGCAGAACATGTCTGTGTGCCCTGATGAGTTTCTAACAAGGTCAGTCATAACATTTATGTATGTGAAACCAGGGAATAAATTAACAGGCCACTGATAATTTCCGTGTGTGTGATTTATGCATGTGTCCTGGAGTGTGTGTTTGTGCGCATGTGAAAGTGTGCGAGCAGTAAATGCATGCCTGTCGTTTTGAATATGTTTGGCCATGCATCTTGGCTATATGTTTAGCGCTCATTAGCAGCGGGTGGAGGTAGTGCTACACCAAAAATGCCCTGTGGAAAAATGAGTAGGCTAACATTTGCTGATTTTTTTTTTTTTTTCTTTCAGGGTGAGCCTGGATTCCTCGGTCCCCAGGGAGAGCCAGGGCTTCCAGGACTCCCAGGAACTAAGGTGGGTGACTTCAGCTTCAGTAACTACAGTTTACTTGTTTGCCACAATATGAGAGGTATATCGTGCTCAGTGACACAGTGCATATTTCATGTCAATGACAATGTGTTTATCACATCCTGTCAGTGTGATTGTCAGTGAAATCAGCAATTCCTCTGGGTTTATGGCTCATTATCCATTATTATCATTTCACCGAGGTGAATAAGCCTCTGTGTCTTTAGAATGTCACTTGGAGGTGGTCAGAATGAGCTCATCCTCACCATTCCCTTTGAGTCGTGACATTATCACACCGTGGAACCAGCAGTGATAATCCAGATATACTAGAATTGATGCTCATATTGTCCTTTTGCATCAGGCTGTTTGCAGCGCAGTCATAATCAAGATATAATAGTCTTGTATTGTCCTCTGGTATATCTCTGTTGTTTAAGCAAATGTCAGGGTGTAGCTGAAAAGGAGCAGCATTGCAAACAATATTTTATCTGATGGTTTTTCCTTGTTTTCAGGGCGACTCACAGGTTTGAGACAACTGGGCTTTTGCCAAATTTTTCAGAGGGTACTGCTGAAGTCTTTTAAAACATTTTTCAAACTAAGAGTCCGCAGGTTTATTTTCAAGTCTGTGCAATTACGTTATCATTAGCAAGCAGTTATTTGAAGAGAAAACAAAAGCCTAATTGACTCACACTGCTGAATAATGTGTCCCACTTGGATTTAAGTATCAGCGACAAGTAATGGACAGTAGGGGCTCTGAGTTATACCACATCCCCCTCTATTGGCTTTCTTAAGTCACTTCACTTTGAGAGAAAATGCCCACAACTATGCAACAAAGGATTTGCATTTTTCTTTAGATATTTAACACAAAGAAGGCTGGATGCAGATGTATGTTTTGGGGGTTTCTTATAAAATAAGATTTCACCTTGTCAAGGGTCACGATCTACCAGGAAGCAGATTGTGCTGACTCAGCATAAATTCCTACAATTCACCATGTAAATCTGTCCAGTAAGCAAACGCATGAGAAGGGCTGGAAGCTCTTGCAGTAGATTGCTCAGGCATGTCAATACTGCATAACATTAAGGAAATGGAAGTTGATGCCTGATGTTCAGAAGATGCCTGATCAGCAAATGCAGGTTGCAGGAGAACAGCAGTAACTTACCTCTGTTGTTGAGCAGTTTGTTCTTTTGTCTGTATAGGGTGAGAGAGGCGACCATGGGCCACCAGGAAAGGGTGAAAGAGGAGAGATTGGACCCGCTGGACCAAAGGTCAGTTATTTAAGTGCACATGTGCATGTGTGCATACACAAATGGCACGAATTATGTGGGGAAAAAAACTGTATCATTCAGCAGTATGTCTTTAAAAGCTTCCCACTTGTTCATAATTGTATAACTATATTTTTGCTGCCATCTAGAGTCACACTGTAAAGTTCCCTAGGTTTTAAATGAGAAAAAGTAGAATGTATTCCCAAATATTCATCAACACAGAGAGCTGGCTAAACCATTATAGCCTTGTAATAAGTTCAAGGCTTTCCCTGGAGTCTTCGTAAAGTAAACCCAATGTAAATGAGTTTACCATTGTTTATGTCTGGCACTTTCCCAGCAGGTAGCTTAAGCTCCAGTCTAAACTTAGACGACCTACAGATCTGTTTCACATTCTATTAGAAACCCCAAAAGTGAAACCCCTGCTTTATCAATGCCAGAGTTCAAATAAACACTTTCTCCATCGCTTGGCAGTTATGGCATATTAAAAGCTGGTTATTTTAGCAAAGCTGACTGTGTTGCTCTCTCGGGAGGAGTATGAGAGGTTGATGAAATTTCCTTTGTAAAATATGCATTTTAAATGCATAGAATTTTTATATGATGAATTTAGATTTGGAAGAGAGTTTGTTTTATGTTTTTCCAATTTTATGTTTATATCTCAAGTACTTAGCTTTTCCTTTTTTATACTGTCCCTGAAGCCATGACTCTGTTTTCTTACTCGTGACAGGGTTCACAAGGAGAGGCTGGCACACCTGGTCCTAAAGGGTCAAAGGTGAGCATGGCAGATGCTTTAAATTTTTCTTTAAATTTGGTGAACACGGCATCTTAATTAGCTGATCCTCTAATTAGATTTTGCAGGTGATCTTGGATTTCCTCCTTTCGATTTTCATAGTTTTTTGGAGTCACTGATATAGAAATAGAAACAGGTAGTGTGGCGTTTTGCAGCCCTGATTCAGGGTTATTACACAGAAACTACCACAAGGTAACAAGTCACAGCATTAAGCACATCATTTGTACAGTATTACCTTAAAATAAAAGGGAATGTTTGGAACAAAAGAAAGGATGAATTTTAGCATTAATATATGGTAATTACCAATTTTGACTTCAATCAGTTTCATGTGAATTTGAAGGTATTGCCTAGAATATTATAGCCTAGAATATTGTGAAAACATTCACTTATAGTAACTCATTATTATCAGGTTATTACCCCATTAGTGTCACATATTACCTTTTTTTTTATCCGAACATTGCACTGATATAACCATTTTATTGTTAGCAGGTTACCATATTATTACCAAAATATTACTATTTCAATTGCATAGTTGTGTTCTTCAATATAACTTTAAAGTCACATACAGAAGTATACAGTATGTGTCGTACTGTGTTGTGATACAAAAAACTAGAACATGTTGCACCATAATAAAGAGATATATGATTTCAAAACATTTAGTCCATTGAGACCATTATAGCTTTCCACAAATGAGAGTGTAGTAATAAAAGTAATGGCAATTCTTTGATCATTTTTGTTTGTCTTCTCACATTAGGGGGAGTTTGGAGATAAAGGAGACTTGGGATCTATTGGCCCGAGGGTAAGCAAGTATATTTAAGAAGATGAATTCCTCTATTCCCCCCTTTCTCGAATGATTTCATGATGTCGCATGCAGATTAATATTCACAACTTCCCTTGACATGTTACCCTGCTGGCAGTTACTATTAGTGTAATCACACATTGATTACCACCAGGGGGCAGCAGTCAAACCTTAGCAGTTTTTGGAAAAGAGGCACACTGATACTGGTCAAATATTTCTCTGACGTTATGTATAAATCAGGTGTGCAGTATGACAGAACATGTGTTTAAATGTGTTTCTGACTGTAAATAATGTGCAGGGGCCCCCTGGGCAGAAAGGAGACCAAGGAGCCACTGAAATCATCGACTACAATGGAAACATTCAGGAGGCTCTACAGGTCAGACAAGTCGTTACTTCACTCAGCTCATTTCCCTCATTGTTGTTGCTTCAAAAAGACCCACATCTGCAAGAGTAGATGGCACAGTGAAACTTAATACCTGTTAATGAACAATTTACCCTCTGCCATGTCATAGATTTTTCACAAAATATATGTCACATTGCAAATCTGTTTCTGCTGAGTTACATTTATTCTTAGAGTGCAGGAAGTATTGTTGTATTAATTTATTAGCAGGAAGAAACTGCTTTTGTTGGTATTTCTGTTATGAAATAATAAGATATTTTTACAACCGTACTCATGTGGTTTGGCCTTATTTTAAATATTTAAACCACACTGAAGAGAGCCAAGATGCATATTAACATATTTTCGACAAGATAAGGCTGCAAATTGTGCTGTGTTTCAGCATGTTTGTGTGTTTAAACTCTACAATAAGCTGAATGAGTTGGTCATCTTTCAAGTATGATTGACCTGCCTCACAATCTCAAATTCCTATGTCTATGGTTCAATGGTTAAATTAAAGTATAATTAAAGTATAATGCCCTCAAACTAACACTATTCAAGTTATGTCCTTTACAGATAAAAAAAGGCTAACATCTGTTCTTTAATAAATAACAAATTTTGAGGGTGTATCTATGCAGAAATGTGCTGACATAAAGGTTTCTTTCCTGAATGACATCTGCAATCTCTCGCCTCCTTCCCATTTCCACTCCTTTGGCCTACTGCAGAAGATTACCACTATTACAGTGACGGTAATTAGGCTCTGTGTATTCTATGTATTTTGTCCTCTCCACAAGTGATTCATCTTTGTCCTCGCATGGGCCCCACCCAAACCCAGCCCTTGTTTTTGTGCTCCCTCGCACAGCAACATGTTTGCTTAACAGTGAATGAAGCAATATTCAGTGCTGCATTTATGCTTTTGTGTGATCGACGCTACAAGCTGCCTGAGTTGCTGGCTGTGTCCCTGAATGTCAGTAAAACATCCTTTAAAACAACATCATGAGAAAATATTTGAAAAGGGTTTTTTCCAAAACTCACTCAGTCCACTTTTGGTCAAAATCATACAAAGCAGTCATGATTATAGTTGAGGGCCAGACCAGAACTCCAAGGCCCTGGATTGTGTTAATTTAATTGAAAATTTGTTTGGGAATATGCAACAAGCATAATATGAACTGTTATGATAAGACCTTAAGTTGGGTCCTGCTTTATTACCTAATCTTCAGGCCCTGTCTTGAAAATCTAGTTTTAAGATCTTTATTGTTTCAGTTTTTCATTTATATATTGCATGTTCCCAAATAATTGTGTTCAATTACTGTGTTATCAAGTTTCCACACAGAAAATCTGGAGCCGGGTAGTATTCCAATGAAGCATCATTTGTGCTTTACCCTGTGATAGTGACTCGTTTCTATTCCAGTGTGATGAAAGCAACATTATGTATTATGTTGGTTAGCATGGTTGGAAAATTAGCATGTTTAGCGTCACACACGTACGGAACTGAAATGTTCTTGAAAAATCATCCCTGTTTACCAAAACTCATCTTTATTTGGATTATGTTGGTTAGCATGGCACGGCATTAGCAAGTTTAGTGTCGCACACATTCTAGCATCATAGTGTTTATCATCATAGCTAAGTGTATAATTTATTCTCCTTTTTTTTTTAAACTAACATTTTAAATAATAGAAATTTTTAAAAGTGGATTGAGTTTGAAAACAACCTTCCATCATTTGTGCCTTACTCTGTGAAGGGGGCACAAATGTTTTTATTCCACACTGATAAATGTATTATGTTGGTTAACATGGTAGAAAATTAGCATGTTAAGCGTCACACATACTGAACTGACCTTTTTTCAGAAATCATCCTGGTTTACCAAAAATATAATTACATTTGAATTTTTCTTTTATTCATCTTTCCTTCTGAAGCTGCCACACTGATTGCAGCATTTAACAACAAATCACTGAATCATAGATGTGAACACTGTATGAACGTCTTCCATCTTCCCAAAACTGACTGCTTTAAATTCAAATTGAATGAAATGACTGGTTTAATTCCAACGTGATCATGAAAAAAGCAACATCAAAATATGCAGCTCTCTCGTCTGTTAATGATAGGGCTGCACGATGTGGTAAAAAAAATATCATATTGCGATTATTTTGACAAATAAATACGATTGCGATATGATTCATGATTAGTGGGACTGATCATTTTTGCATCACAATTTTAATTTTCATTGTAAAAACTATTAAAATCATGATGATGTGACATTTGTTGGGGTCTCTTCCCAACAAACATGTTCTTGATGTGTCTTACATCTGGAGAACAAGAGTTGTAGGCCAGCACTATCGTACGTCATTATAAGGCTGTTTTGTCACACATTTTACCTTTTCATAAAAAAATTGCAGCTTCTGCGATTTGGATTTTGCACTAGACCATATTGCAATTTTGACAATATTTCAATTAATTGTGCAGCCCTAGTTAATGATTAATTATTTATCCATATGTTGTAGCTAACATGTTTATGACTTTGGCATGTGTCTTTCAGCTGAGCATCATAGTTCATAACTGATTGCTAACATTTTTTGTCCTGTTTGCAAGTCATTTCATTGTGACGGTCAGTTCCATAAGTTGATGTTGAATTGAATTGATCAACCCCAATAAAAAGTATGTTTCCTCGGTTGAGTAAAAATCTAATAAAATCTCCTCCTGTGTCTCTTTTTGTGTTCAGGGTCCTCCTGGACCTCCTGGGCCAACAGGACCGCAGGGCATAAAGGTAAACTTTATTTCCTGCACTTTTCCTCACACTGCAAATTGAAGTGTTTTCCTGACATATGTAAATCTCATGTTGACTGGCACTTCTTTCTTCAACCAACAATATCACAATATATTACTGTCCTACGATTACAAAATCAAACAGGTAACACCTGCGTTTCTATTGTGTTTGTAAAATTCTGACATGTCTTTTACTCCTCTCTCAGGGGGATCGTGGCATGCCTGGTCTCCCTGGACTTGATGGTGAAAGAGTGAGTTCATTATATATAATCATCTATAGATAAGCTCAGTTTTGCATTGGTTTATGGAAGAAAGACCATTACTTAAATATTGATTCACTTTATATTGATGAGGCTATTAACTCATAAGGATGTTCTCATAAACATCCACAGTGTGAATTGTTAAGATATAGTAGTTCCTTTTTAATCCTCTATGTACATTTTTGCCCTCCCCCGTCAGGGCTACAAAGGTTCCAAAGGAGACATGGGAATGCCCGGAGCTTCAGGGGAAAAAGGGGCAACTGGTTTACCCGGCCTACCTGTAAGAATCTACATGTATAGTCTATTTTCTAAGATAAAGCCTCTGAAAAATCTTTGTTTATGGTTATGAGAACTTTTCAACTATCTTATTAGACAGAAACTACACATGGCTCATGAAACTTTTGTTCTTTAGGGTGTCAATGGGGTAAAAGGGGACAAGGGAGATTCAGGCCTACCTGGTCCTCAAGGTCCTTCAGTAAGTGACGTTAAAGACATTTATTACGACTCGCCATAAACATAGTTGTATTAAAGATGCTGTTCATTGCAAACCTTCATACAGTTAGCTGTTATACTGTTAATGTGAAATGCAGTCAAATTATCATCACCTTGTAGAGTCACGATTTAGTAATGAAATATCTATATTTAATATTTGCAGATCAGCGGTGCTCCAGGGCCACCAGGGCCCCATGGACCCCCAGGACCCATGGTGAGTTTTTCTAAAAAGTCTCATCAGTGGACAGTATACTGTACTTACCATCTAGGAATGTCCCAAAACTTAATTAATCACATAATATAAAACTACAAATCTAAATTTTATACATGCCATTCATAACTGTACTCATAAAATATGGAATCTGAAAGCTGACTGTAATGTAATGAGGTGCTTTGTAATGTGCCAACGAGAACCTTTCCCCTCCTTGTAGTGAACCAGTCTAACCCGTTTATAGTCGAGTGTTTTTAATTCTTTTTGTTGCTGGATGAAAACAAATGACACAATACTATGATTACAGATCACTTGCATTAATAACAGTAACCCACACAAAGCATTTATTGCACTGTGGTTCACGTCATAACAAGTCCAAGCTATGGTTAAACATGCAAGTTATAAATCCTCCCTTTACATACTGACCTCAGATAACTTCTAACCGTATTCTCAGACACCACAGCTTTCTCTGAAAGAGCTTTAATGGCTAAAAGTCAAAACTCAGGATACATCTGGTTTTTATTCAGTCACAGTCACAAAAGACACATTCTACAGCTAACAATCTGGTGCAGTCAGTTTCTGATTGCATCTTTCAGCTGAGTGTTTGTAGCCCTCTTTGTCTTCTATGTAACTCCACAGCAGTGTTTTTTTTGTATGAAGTCAGGGAACAAAGGAGCTTGGCAATACTTTCACTGCTGCAATTGTTCTACATGCTCACATCGTCAGCAGCAAGTTGTTTACTGTGATTTGGACAAAAGGGAGAAAGGGAATCGATTAGAAGTGGAAAGATTAAGAAAAAACTTGGTTTAGTTGTATAAAATAAGAAATACAGATTTTTGATTATGAGACCAGCCACAAACTAATGTTTTGCCATGTTTTCAGGGCCCCCATGGTTTCCCTGGACCAAAGGTAAATCTCAATAAGAAAGTAAAAGTGCAGCCACTTCACATGTATGATAACAATTCACATTCAGGTCATTATGACTGTAATTAAACCAAGACAGGCACTTTTTATTAGTACTCATAACCAGGGATGGGACAATATAAGATTGTATTGCTGATCAGGATATAAAACACTCAAGATAAGTTGATGGTGGTGAATTTCTGTTATCGGGATAATTGTGAATATCCTCACAAGTGACTTGAAAAAGCTGACTCGCTGGCTAACATACAGTCCTATATTAGAAAAGTGTTGTTTGTTTTTTTTACTAAAACGGATCCAAAGTAGTACAGTTTGACTCTATGCCACAATGTCAGTTGGACTTTATTTTTGTTAAAGGATAATTCCTGTATTTCTTAAGCCAAGGGTAAATTAGATATACTGATGCAATTGATGAAATTGTTGTCTGTACCATTTGACATCATGGTAGATGGCCTGATTTAAAAAAATACAGGAATTATCTTGTAAGAAAGAACAGACTCAAACAATGTTGCTATTTTTTATTTATCCTTTATTTATGCATTTATCTTATTTATGATTGTTTGAATGTTTTTCACTAAAAAGGATGTTCACTAAAAAGATGTGTCCTATCTGTGATGCAGTAAAAATATTTGTTTCTTAATTTCTCAAGTTAAGAGTTTTATGCATATTTTGATGATTATGGGGATAATATCGTGCATCGCAATTATTTTGGCCAGGATAATCGTGACATGAAATTTTCATATCGTCCCATGCCTACATGTAACAATTACTCTCTGGTGAGGTCAAGATCAAGTGTAATTGTAATAGTTTGTACCTTTGTAAATCTTGGTCTATGAACATTTGAAACCTTCCTATTAAATATTTGTATAGTTGTGTATACAGTTGTGTGTTCTCAGACATCTCAGTTAAGCAGTGCCCATTCAAAAGTGAATTATTTATTAATCGAAGAAAAGAACAAGTGAGTGTGAATCTTCATAAACATGCAAATTATTAGATTCTACGTTCTGCCACTGATGCATCTTCACTATTTCTTGTAGAGTTATTACTGTAGTCACAAAAGGTTGATTACTTGATTGAAGAATATTAGGTGAAGATAACTTCTGGACAGGCAGGAAGACAAAAAAGAGACAGGTGCAACTGCAGGTTCACAAACTTTGTCATGTTCGTCTACTCCCCATGTTTCCCTATTTTTTTATAGGGGGAACCTGGTTTGCATGGTGTGAAGGGAATGCGAGGGGAAGCAGGACACAAAGGGGACCGTGGACCACTGGGTCTCCCCGTGAGTACAGCCGTGCACCATGGGATACCTCCAACAACAAAGCCTTGACATTAATTTCCTCAGACATCCATAGAAGTCTCTCATTTCTATTTTAGCCCTGTCTGATTTCTTGTTGTGCATTAGTGCACACATTTGAGTGTGTGTTTTTATGTGTGTGTGCGTGTGTGTGCGTGTGTGTCTATATGGCTTTCTCCATTTTCTGTCCTCATTTTCATTTGCCTGAGCTGACTATTTTGCGACCTCCCTGTAACACACAGTGTAATTTAGTTGTTGTAAACCCTGCCATCAACCTGTCCTAATAACAGTGTTCATCTGGTACTAATCCCTCCTTGTTCATGTCACTCATACGTCCATAACCACGCAGGGAGCCTCCGGCTTGGACGGCAAGCCCGGAATTAGGGTGAGTGTCATGTGACCAAGAGGCTTCACCACCCATCTTCTGCCTACTTTCCTCCCTCTCACCCTCCATACAGTCCCCCTTTTCCTCAAATTGTTTACCACCATCACCCCATTTTTTACTGTATTTCACTGTAATTGAAAAGAAAGTTATATAAGCTTTTGTTGGATGTTTACATCTTAGCTAGTTATCATGAGTTGAATTAAGCCACACTGCGTTTAATCTTCAGGATAGCGACCATACAAAAAGCTGTCACAGCAGGCATTTCAAGGCTCTCGTTTTGTCCCGTGTTGCATTAACTCAGCATTAACACACACTCATACATTAACTGTGTCAGCAGTGTTGTAAATGTCCTTTGTGGCCAATGCACGTGTACTAGCAGCAGCTCTGTGTGCTGGTTGTAGGTCAAACCAGATATTTTACAAATGTGGATGCTAAACATGATTTTTGCTGTCCATCTCTTATTTGTTTGGAAAATCCACTTTATTTTGAAATACCTGCTACAGTCCAATAAAACTCACCATGACAACACTACTCTTTGCAGGGCACGGATGGGCCTTCAGGTCCAGCTGGTCCAGCTGGGCCAAAGGGTGACATAGTAAGATCGACATTTAATTTTGAGCATATATCTGACTGATTATACAATACATTTGAATTTTAGGTGTTTTTAGCACTGGCTTATTTTAAAGTGACTGTGTTCTGTATGATTCATGTGATTGCAACACCGATTCATTTGTATTAGGGTGAGAAAGGAGCACAAGGCGAGCCAGGACCAAGGGGACCTTATGGACTGCCTGTAAGTTTGATGTCACATATGCAGTGGAATGCATGATATTCACATTTTTTAAGTCTCTAATAAATGGTCTCATATTCTACTAACACATTATCCAATCACACTTGTTAGGAGGCATCTCCTCTTGATTTTGGTTAAAGTGGGTATCAGTAATGTTTTTAACTATTATATAAAATCATTTATCCACATGTGGTGATATATCTTGAAACACCAGTGGTGGTGCGTTCCCGTTGGTTGGAGATGCTCTCGTATTCTGGTTTTGAGAAGGTCCCACATCTGTTCTGGGTGACAATGCCACTTAAATTTAAGAGAAACATCACGTTTGTGTTTTCACACATTGAAAACAACAGCTTAAGCCCAGTAGTATCACACTTAACTAGCTGGCACGTTTCCCACATATTTCAGTGGCAGATTTAAGTAAACAACAGGCTTCCACACTACCTTCCATCAGCACCTCCTTTTTTGCTGAAGCTGAATGTTGTGTAATAGATTTAGGTGCTAGAAAGGGCAATACTGAGGAGAAAGTAGAATAAGAAGTGGTAGAATAATTGCTCCTATAATAAATACGTGCATTTGTTTGCTGCTTACATTTCCCCCATTTATTGAAGATCTGTATATTTGTGCAGGCTTTCATTGAGAGAGTTAGATAAATGTAAATGTAAGCATTTGTGAAAGTCAACTATGTAATGATGACACAAGTAATGTTTTTTATTTGCAGGGAGCTGCTGGAACACCAGGCTTGGATGTAAGTCTCTTAAACTTTGTTTGCTCAGTTTTCACTGAATCAAATACTTCTAGTATAGGGATGCTTGGCAAAAAAGCTTTTAGATACAGAAGAAATATCATAAAAAGGAACAGGACCAACTCTTTAGAGTCAACTGCATTAACGTATGTGAAAAATGCTATTGTTGCAATTGATTATGGGGAAATGCTGCTTTTCCCTTTTTTTATGAAACATTTTGGTAAAATAGAATATATATAAACACCAAATTTACCAGCAGTAAGATTTTCTTTTAGGCCGCATTTCTTCTTGTTGCACAGCCCTTCACTTTCTCCTGGTTCTCAATTCATTTGACTTTTCACCCTCTTTCAGCTTCTGATTTTCTTATTCCGATCCTGATGTGTTTTCTTCAGGACAAGAACACCCTCTTATCTTTGCACAGTAAAGCCAGAGTAATTAAGTGGAGTTGTACTTTTGCAGGGGTTGCCAGGCTTAAGGGGAGAAAAAGGCGACGTTGGGGAAAGAGGAGAAAAGGTAGATGTAGATAGGATATTATGGCTTGCCAACCCCTTAACACAACAGAGGACTGATGTCAATGGACAGTGACAGGAATTATAGAGGTATTTTATGTAGCTACTTTACTGAACTTTTTATGCTAAGTTTAGTTTCCTCCTAATTTTTCATTCTAGTGTATTTGTAGAGTGGGCGAAAGGATATTTTTATGCTTCCTAATGAATTTCTTATATTGTTACACATATACTGAACATGCTCATTTAAGTCTGTTTTGTAGCATTAGTAGCTTCCCTGGAGATGAACTCGTCAACCAGAATTTTAACTAAATAATTGGATAACAACTCCATACAGTGTAAAACTGCCTTTCCATAAAATATCATCACCAGTCCTCTCAATCTTGCTTTTGTTGTCCACTTTTGAATGTTTTGCCATCTCATTTCTCAAAATCACAAGTCAAATCTCATTCTGAGGCATCAAAACAGTGATTTCAGCATGTTAGGCCAAACAAGTCCATTGACAACAGGCTCTTAAAATTCATATTTGTTTTATTTATGCCGTTTCCATGCATGAACATACACTATAAACATTTCACTTCCATGAGTTCTTGAGCCTGTTGATAACACTTCCTTGCTTGTGTATACAGTAGTTTATATGTTTCGGTGCTTTATCTGTATGTTTCCACACTTACTAACACTTCTAATGTGTTTCTTAGACGTTTTATGTCTTTGAGAAACTGTATCCCATTCGTTGGTACATACAAAGACATACTTTGCATTTGGCGTGCTCACGTCTCTGTGAATCTCTGTATTTACCAACCATTTTCCAACACAGAATAGATCCTAGCACTGCTTCCCTTCCAGGTATTTAGCAACAACTGCCGACACTGCAGCTGAAAGATAATGGATGACAGAATTTGAATGATGATCAAAGGAACATGCTTCTTTTGAAAAAAACACAATAAACAGGCACTTATAATTGTGAGTTATGAGTACTAATGCGTTTTAACACTTGCATGCATACAATAGAGTATAGGAATTTGCTGCAAAGTACAATTGCATACTAAAAATTGCCCATCTGATCTCATGAGGGCCAGAAATGTACCTGATATTACATCTGTGAATTTTAGTACAAACAAATGTACTTCTGACATAATTTCAAGCTTCTTTTATATCAACTTCAGATAACATTTTATATCCAGATCATGAATTTGGAACTGTTTTATTCTGTATTTTGTTATTATCTCATGCATGCACTAAATGTCATAAGAAGACTAACTCCAACCCAAATATGAAGGGATACAGTTTGAACTTTTTCAGTGTGTAGTAGATTTAATTCTGTCCTCCTGGAGGTTTTCCCCCTGCTACTCTTTCTCATCCTTCGTGCCCTTGACACCCCTTTTGGCGATCAGCTCTGTATTTTACTCCTTCCTACTGTACTATTCCCCTTTTTTGTCCTCCTCCTGTCCTGAGGAATGTTTTTAGAATACCCAATACTGTCTGATATCCCCTCCTATCTAACATTGACCATGTCTCTGTCTCCTTTGTGAGCCATAGCCTCCCTTTTTAATCACTCCCCTCCTAATAGCAATGATGTCCCAAATGTTCAAAAAATGATGTTAACTTGACCAACCCGTTGTATCCACAGGGGGAGAAGGGAAAGAAGGGCAAAAAAGGGCCTAAGGGCGAGAAAGGAGAACAGGGTGCCCCTGGATTAGATGCACCCTGCCCATTGGTATGTCCCAACCGCGAGCTGGAAATCGCTTCCCAGCCGTGTAGAGCAGTCGTCCCAAACAAGGATGAGCGCCCTGTGGCTAAACAGATACCCGGCTTCCACCAAACCATAGCAACCTGAAACACAGAGTCTATTACTTTCCTGTAACTCTGCAATTCAGACACAAAAACATGCCATTAAATGCTGAAAAACATATAATTGGGCTGGATTGTGGTATCAGCAAGCTCACAGGGCAGCTCCCCCTCCCTTGTGTCCATCGAAATGGACGGATGCAGGGGTTAAGGGCCATCCACCTCTCTCCCAGTAACACTCCTAGGTCATCTTTGCAAACAGGGTTTCCGGGGATTTAAGGGTGAAAAGGGGGAACCAGGGCAGCCAGGTCTGGACGGGCTGGATGCCCCATGCCAATTGGTACAGTATTTCTCTTTTTCCTCCACCTCTTACCCATGCATGCCGCTCACCTTCAGTCATTACTGAAACCAAAACCATGCATGACCTGAGAGATTTGACAATCATGAACACACCTTATTTTAATCACCACTACATTTTCCATTTATGAATTGTTAAAAAAAAACACAACATGCACCAACATATACCTCACTAACTCCCTGACCGCAAGCAGCCTCTTTTAGATTATACACATCATTACAAGTGAATTATAGAAAATAAAAATTATTTATATGGTTGATACCTAAATCTATCCCTCTAACTGAGTCCTTCCATTCCCTTAATTAAAACTGGAAAAGAAATTCTGCTTAAATCCTGTTTCCTTCCAGCTGATTCCTCCATGGACCCAGTTACCTTTTAACCTGATGCTAACACAGACTCTTTTACTGATGCCCATGCTACCGGCACATGGACCCCTGCTCTACTCTGTTAACTCCCCTTTTCCCCTTCCTGTATTTGTACCAATTGGGTCAGACCATGACAAGAAGAGAAAACCAATAGATTAAACTGGTTACTGCTCCAGACAGATTCAAGATGACAAGTTTTTATTTTATTTTTCATGCTTTTTATGATGCTTTCTGCTTCTGAAACAATGCTGTGTGATGCATGCAAGTTACAACACTATGGGTAGAAATTATAGTACTTAAAGTATATGAGAACTAATTTTAAAATGCCATAGTGACTATATAAGCATACTGTGTGTAGACAATGAAATGAGTTACAGTAGGTAAGAATACAAATCATATCACAAATGTCATCTCATCAAATTACATCTACATTCATTTACTTGAACCAGCTGCAATAACTTTATTTTATGATGAACTCCCTGATTTTGTTATAGTGTCCCCAAATGCCATCATTTTGTCCCAGCTCACTGTTGTTTTGAAACTCAGCTGTGGGGCAACTATAATACAATCAGAGTAGAATCATCAACATATTGATGTGCATGAGCTATATTTTGCTGTGTATTATGTGCATGAATGAAAATACACTCTTGCAGTAGTCATTACATGTAATATTTCAGATGATTTTATGTCCAAAACCAAGGCAAAGTAAAAGTGTCAAGTTTGATCAAAATCTGATCAGTGGTCTCTGAGATACTCTTAATATGTCCATCTGTTGGCTGGAGAATTGTAGAGACGTACAAACAAGCACAGTCATAGTCAAAGTGTTCTAGCTCCAGGGTGGAACAGTAGTTACTGCAGGTTAAGTTCCTGTTACATAAAGATCCTTTTGAGGAACTCAATTTCACATCAGGTGCAATAAGTCAGCGAAGGTTTGTGCAGTTCTGACATTTCCTTCCCCCTAAGGAGGACTTCAATAGCCAGAAATGTTTCATCCTATAAGACAGCAGTAAACTGCACACAGGTTGCCCATGTTAGCTGTCAGTTTGTAATCACCATGTAAAAACAAAAGAAATTGTATAATTAATGTGGATAAATTAAGCTTTCTGATGAAAAACTCCTCATTTGCTTCTGGTTTGATTTGACTCAATTTGGCAGTTTGTGTGTGTGAAAACTTTCCTTGCCAGAATGTGGTTTGGTTAGGCAAGATGGATTTTGAAGACTTTGTCTCTACTATCTCCCAACTGTGATTTGGCCTTATTAATTGCATGCATTATCTAAAAGTCTGACACTTGTTATGTGTTCTTGTGGGTTAAAATCCACTCACTTATCACACTTTAAATCACTGTTTAAACTGCATCTGTTAACAGCAAACCTTCCATTCCTGTTTCAGTGTTCACTGTTTTTTGTTTTCTTCTCTAAACAGGGCCCAGATGGATTACCAATGCCTGGGTGCTGGCAGAAGGTAAGACAAGTATATATTTGAGTAATATGACAGACTTCAGTAGTGCAGCTACACATTTACAGAGTGAACAAAATATGAGGGCCATATTTAAAATGCTTTAAAGCTACGGTAAAATGATATTTGCTTAATTTGCTTCCCTGTTTACGGAATAGGTTTGGAAAGGGGAATCAAAATCATAGTTTTTTGGACAGTTAGTCTTTCCTGTTAGATAGACATAGAAAGTGCTCCCAATATTTTGTTCACTCCTCGTCAGTTCATGTGGGTTTCACCTCTATGTTTGCATGGGTTTTCTGTTAAATAAGTCGTAACAACGTTTGAAAAATCTTACTGTCTCAAACCAGATTGTACAACTCAGTCAACTCATGAAACAATGTGAAAACATGTCCATCTTCATGTCATTCTCTCTCCTGTGTTTTTCTTGCAGTGATCACTCTAACCTGAAACGCATGGAGTTTGTAAATAATGCTTCTTTTATGGTATTTATAGTTTTTTTAATGGAAAAAAAAAAGTCTAAAAGAAAAGAAGTCTATGTGTACAATGATACAAAAAGAGATAACTGCCCCGAGTTTCACACCCTAAGCTGCTTCTACTCACATCACCGTGTGGGGAAAAAAAAAAACGTGTGTCCGCTCTCTCACATCCACATCGTGGTGGAGTTCAGATCCTTGGCTGGCAGCAGAACTTGTCTACTAGTCTTTGCATGGCTCAGACTGGAGCATCGCAGCCCGGCCAGATTCACAGGGGTGAAAGGAGACGTGGAAGGAGGAGGAGGAAGGGGATCTGGACTGGCTCTCTAACACCAAACGCTAGGTGTTTTGTGTTGTTTCGTCTCAACAAGCTCACCACCCATTCATGCAGCACCATTTTCTAAAAGACTAAAAAAAAGAAAAAAAAAGAACAAAGACTGTGCCAAACAGAACATTGCACCCCCTGACCCTGCAAAAGCATGAGTAGTATACTGAAACTATATGTATATGTATTGTACATACATGTCACTGTTTTGTGGTTGCGTCATGGCTTCTGCAGAAAAGAAAAACAACACTAACATAAAAAAAAACAAGCCCTAGAGCTCTGAATTAGTAATTTCTGCTCTCCTTTAATCTTCCCAAGGGAGTCACGCCATGGCTGGTAGCCTGAAAATCCCCAGAAAATAAAGCTGTTGGTTATTGTTGCTTTATTTTGGTGATGCCTGCAGAGGGTATGATATCAGCAGGTTTTCACTGTTGCACTCACATAGCTCAGCATCATCGCCAGTGTGGCGCCTCCCAACAGCCACACGTCTCCGGACAAGAGGGGAGAACTTAGCAGGCTCGCTGCACTGACAGGAAAACAAATCAGGCTCACGTGGATTTGAGACTGGACGGGCCTGCTCAGGACCCCCTCTGAGCACGGGAATAGATTCTGCAGGAGAGTCGCTAAGAGTCTCATCGATCTCCATAGAGATCAGCTGGAGCAGCTGCCTCTCCTGACAGGCAATGCTTCAAGGTCTTCTGAGAGCGTTAACAGAATGCAATCATGTTTTTTCTTTATTTTTTTGTTTTGTTTTTGCTCTCATTCTTTAACATTGTTTGTATTTTGTGTATAATAGCCTTTGGTGCCTCAAGCTTTTATTCATTCCTTTATCAGAAATGTACAACTTTATATCATATTTTGAATTACCGGAATGACGTTTATTTCAGATGGGTAAGCTTTGTTTGGTTAAAAAGGTGGTGAGAGTATTGAAAAGACACACATTGCGCACTGTTTTTCATATGAATTATTTTTACAGGATGTTGAAATAGCATGTAAGTTATAGCTTCACCTGAGCATACAGTAAGATTGCATCCATCTTGGCTGTACAGCCTCTGATCTTACTCGTGGCTGTGAAGAAGCGCAAAACACATCCGGCATTGTGACAAATACGCTACTTGTTCATTCTGGACTTGTTGTATGGGATGTTATTTGTACAGTGTTGTCAGTTCACTGCATGTACACAATTTATTACTTATGGATTTTTTAAATATTGAAAATAAGCATTGATTTGAGCAAGTGCATCAGAAGCGTAAAGTTTCATGGTTGGGGTTCTTTCAGCTCTAACAAAGCAACAATCCGATTGAGCTGAACATACAGTGGCTGGTATTTCAGAATAAGGCAGATTATGTTGAACAGAACAATCTCAGTGGCATTACACTGCTGTTTTACACCGTATGTATTGTCTTAAACATATGGAAAACATATTGCAGTGCAAGAAAGCTTAATTTTACAGACACATTTAATTGGTCAACTTCCATTAATACACCACAGTCTAACTGGTGGCCAGTTATGTCACATTCCATATCAGATGGAGCAAAAAAATGGAGCAGTAGATCAGAACTAGGTTTATTTTTCACCATAGTTTATTCATCTTTTCATGTTTTTTATATTCAAATTACCTTCTGACATAGTAGGTGCTATGCAAGGTGATAATCACAGTACTTCTTTTCTTCAACATTAGAAATATGCATGAATGTTTTACTGTAAGGGCAGATGTGAAAAACCAACATTTTTGTTGTGACGTAGCAGCAACCACAGGTGGATTCAAGAAGATTTATTCCCATATGGCTTCTGTTTGATTGTACAGCTCATCTCATCGTTATAAAGAATGGATGCACATCTGTATAGATTATAATGGTGCTATCTGATAGTAGGTCAACAACAGCTCAGTTGATGCGCTCTACCAGTGGCAAGAACTACACAACAGGTTTCTTTATTGTTGTTGGGGTTTTATGTATGTAACAATTTTAAGTTTTTTGTGCATATATTTGTGTATTTGTCTCAGTATTTTAAGTGGTACATTATTTATTTTTCTATAATTTCTTAAATGATAGCATTTTGGTTCTAAACAGCATTCCTTTCAGTTGTTTTGGCTTTTGATGTCAGTTTCCGCTGTGTCTCTGTTGATATTTTGAAGAATTTTGGATCATGCTAAGGCATCACATAACAGTTATGCAAATGGTACTGTGTGAAGGAAGGTGGTCATTTACAAATTTCAGACCAGTGTGAATTCACTGTGCATTTAATTCAGCTTATAGGCCTTACAATGGAATACATCTGTTTTCATTTAATTTTGTGTGTCAAAAAGCTAACTATGACAACAAAGTACTGATGGCCTGAATGTTGAAAGGCCCAGCTAATGCAGCTGCGTAAAGTTAAATATCACAGCTTTTTCTCGCGCTTTCTCTCTCTCTCTCTTTGCATTGAATGTAGTTTGTAGTAGTTTATATGTATAGTGGAGTATTAATGTACTGTTAAAATGTGTGCTCATTTGACAAGAAGTGCAATTTATACTTTGGTTAATATGCGTAGCATCAAATGCAGCGGAAATATCACTTAATTGTGATTTCTATAGCTCCATTTGTTCAGTCATGCTACCCTGTATACCACTACCTGGAAAGAAAATGTTTATTTATCAGAGGACAAAGAAACAAATCTAAACATGGACCTTGCATTAAATCTCAAATTTTGATTGGTTTAAACATTTCCTCAAATACTGTCCTTTCACTCAGTATTTCCATTACTTAATATTTACTAAATTTTTGCAATGTGTATTTTTTTATTTTGTGTTTTGATTTCCAGCCTTTGTTACAATATTTGTTGCTGTATCTTTAGCATGTGCAGCTAATTTTTTTAATAGATTTTTTTGTTTGTTTGATTGTTGTGTTTCCTTGTTAAAGTCTCAAATTTAGTTTATTCTGCTATAAGCAGAAGTGCCAAAAACATTTCAAACTTTTACTTCCATATCAGTATTAGCAAAGCTGGTGATGGGCTCCAAAATCACTCACTGAGAGGCCACATCTGTGTATTTGTCATTGTTGCAGAAATGCTCAAGTCAAGTTTTCCTCTGAAGAAACAGTAGCAGACACCCATGAGCCACACTTTACTCATCAGATCAAAAGTGCTGGATGTGTCGGATAATTGACAAAGGCACATTCATCTGCATTATGCTAAGACACTGGTGTCAGAACTTGGAAATGCTTTCACATCTATACCCTTCAGTGCACTGCAGCCTAACTGAAATACATACATTGCCACATACTCAAAATAAAATGTAGTCTTGGCACAGGAGCAAAAATGCAAAGCAAAATCTGTTAAAAACGTGAGTTAAAACTGCATTTTGTGGTTGTGGTATATGTTCAGTTTCTGTTCTGCATTTGTATTATTAATTTTTTACCCACTTGATTGGCATTTCTTTACAGACCCTTGTGTTCACACACTACTACAGTATATTTCAAGATGACATTTCATAGGACTGTACTGTTGGAGCCAAATAAACAGTCTTTCAAATACATCAAACAATAGTCTTGCCTTTATTGGTAGTCTTCATTATCCATTCAGTGTCTTGATCACTGAATATTGTGTTCTCTGTTAGAATAACTGCAGCTAATAGCCAGAAAATATATTTATGTACACTTAAAGTTTGCAGTTTTAACCTGTTTATTGCGCATATACAAACTTTTGAAGTGTACAAATTATCAGCAAAATGTACCTACAGTATCAGAAGTAAAAGTACCAATTATGCAGCAGGATGGCTCCTGTCAGTGTTATATATTATTATTATTATTATTAATTATTATTAATATTATTTTCTGTTATTGGATTATTATTAGTGATGCCTTAATATGTGAGCAGTTTTTAATAATGTAGCTGGTCAAGGTGGAGCTCATGAACTATTTTCTTTACTGTTGGATTTTTTAATCATTTTTTATCAACTAATCATATTTTTTGATATAAAATATGAATTTGTAAAATAAAATACAAGATTTACTTTAAGTATAAATTGGCAGAAAATGGAAATAATACAGTTAAGTACAGGTAGCCTACCTCGAAACAGTAAATGTAGCCTACTTGTATAGCAGTGTATATAGCTGGTTGATAAATCTAGTGGTAGTAACCTACAATGCCTGCCTCTGAAATGTAGTGAAGTATAAAATGGAAATACTCAAGTAAAGTACAGGTAGGCTACCTCAAAACAGTACTCGAGTAAATGTACTTCCACCACTAAAAATACGCAGTATACTTTTCAAACAGCTGTAGAACCGGTGTTGATACAACCTGCGAGCATATAATTGAATACCTGTTAGGTTACTGTCCTCGAGGCACCTGCAAAGTTGCCTGCTGTACCGGGCTAGGTGGCAGCATGAGAGAGCTGCGCGAGCTGCGGCTCTGTGTGTTTGTGTTGTTCTGTCTGTATGCGCGCGCGCGGCCGCGTGCGTATAAAGCCGGGTTATTTCTGCACGAGCAGATGTAGCTAATCTTCGAAGCAGTGGGGTGGAACGAGTGCGTCGTCCTCCAGCTGGACAACATCAGGATGTCTGCGGAAAAAGTTGAGAAAAAGAAGACGATAGACTTGAGGAAGAAGCACATTGGGTAAGATAACTGATATTCGGCACTTATATTATGCCACAAAGATGACAGACGTTGAGTAATAGCATCTCTACAACTCTATATTTTACTGAAAAATGAAAACCGAATGGCCTCCTGTAAACGTTATTAAAGTCTGACTTCTAGAGATGCAGCTTGAAATAGATTATTTTTTTTACACGAAAATTTTAAGATTTTGTTCCACGACAAACCAAATATTATTTCGTCGAGTTATTTATCAATTAGTTGCTATGTTTGTAGCTAAGCAGCTAATTCAATAGTGACATGCATTTTTTAAATAAATAAGTGTGTCAATTTGATTCGATTTTGATTTGATAAACTTTGCCATTGAAGTGAAAACATACAGTACTTTATCTGTAAACTGCAGTAGTAGCTAATTTGTGTGCATTATATTGTATTACAGCTTATGGTTACTTTTGAATTTCCCTGTTGTGCCCATGACTCATAATATCATATATTTTTATCACTACTGTACAACATAAAAACTGTTGAACCAAAGTGAAGGACACATTTTGCACACATGGAAATATTAATATTAGCTCCTCTGCAGGCCATCTTGTAAGATTTTCTTCAGCCATGACCCCATCAAGATTGTGCAAGCCAAAGGCCAGTACATGTATGATGAAAAAGGACAGCGCTACTTGGATTGCATCAACAATGTGGCTCATGGTAAACACACATATGCACACACACATGCAAACACACATAAATATGTACCTATATCAGACCTCTTTTTATACCACTTTTATGTCATCACTCACCTAAAAAAACTGCAAAACATAAGAACATTGTTGTTCTGTCTTACATACAGGAAAATTGGGTCAAATTTGGAACCAAAGTTAGAGGAGTTATATTTCAGGACTGGTTTTCACTAGAATGCATGAGCAGAATGACTTGACAAACTGATCTGCTCTACAAAGTTGTCATGTAATGTAGCCGACACGTAATTCGTGGTGACTAAAGCTGCACTACTTGCAGGCAGAGGCACGAATGTAAAACGGGATATCTCCTGGCCTACCACATTAACCACTCTTTAATTTCAGCATATGGCCTCCAATTATGTGCCTTTAATATCAGTTGTCATGGTGTGTTTTGACCTCAAATTACAGTCAGATGATTTAAGGAGTAAAGCGTGTTTTTGTCCTGAACCTGAGGAACCTTTCTAATCCTGTGTGCATCTTTTCTTCCATTTCTCAGTGGGCCACTGTCACCCAGATGTGGTGAAGGCAGGAGCTCAGCAGATGGAACTGCTCAACACCAACTCGCGCTTCTTGCATGACAACCTTGTACTGTATGCCCAGAGGCTGCAGGCCACACTGCCCGACAAGCTGTCTGTGTGCTACTTTGTCAACTCTGGGTATGTCAGAATTGTTTTTTGGCCGTGGATCAGTTGGTGTTAGTGCAGGCACAGTACAGGCAATGAGCGACTTGGTTACTTGATTGACAGATGCAATTATGTTAGCATTAGATTCATGTCTTGTCCCATATCTACTTTAATTATTTGAACTGTAGCCTGAGGTCAACTGTCCCCAATAGGAGCAATAAAGTTCTGCAGCAAACTGCTGTTAAGCATAAGGCACTGTAAACTGTAAGATAAAAGGGTATAGTCCAAACATGTATGGCTATCATGTTATTGTACTCAAGAAGAAACAACATATGTTTTAAGAGAGAGAAAACAATTGTTGCAGCAGATCATCCTCCTTGGACCAGCCTCCTGCTGGTCTGGATTTTCAAGCATCATAATTATGCTGATTTAAGAACAACAACAAAATTAGTCTTCTTAATAACACTAAAAGGGAATGTTCCAGATCAGCATTCCTAGGGAGTGTCTAGACTTCCAGACAAAAGAAATATAGCATTATGTAATGCATGTCCCACTTTGCACATTAAACTGAACCAGTCTGGCGTGGTTATTTACTTATTTACACCACTTTCTGGAGTTCTGCAGTGTGAACAGGAATTATCTGGTCCAGGGTAATACTGTTGTAGATGATGATTCATATGTATTCAATACCAGACGTCAATACCAGTATTTATCGGTTGCAGGGGAATAAATGTCTTGAGAGAGGTTATAGACCTAACAAAACAGAGGTGTTATCACAGCAAAGGTTTTCTAAGGTCTAAGACAACAGGGAAAATATATAGTGTCCAGATACTTTTTGGCATATGGGCCCCTTAATTCCACTTCAGGGAAATCTTAATGCTACAGCATACATACAACAACATTTTAGACAATATTGCACTTCCAACTTTATGGCAGCAGTTTGGGGAAGACCCTTTCTTGTGTCAACAACATGTTCCCGAGCACAAAGTTAGGTCCATAAAGAACTAGTTTTCAGAGTTTGGTGTGGAAGAACTTGACTGGCCTGCTCAGAGCTCTGACATCAACCCCATCTAACATACAGCCAGCTTCCAAAATCACGTGGAAAGCCTTCCCAGAGGAGTGGAGTCTGTTATAGCACCATATTAATGCCCATGGTTTTCATAAATGTTAAAATGAAATACTTGACAATCACATATGGGTGCCATGTTTGTGTGTCCACATACTTTTGGCCATGTAGTGTAGAAAAGAAATAAGCCATTGGGGAGGACATTTTGTATTCACACTCAGGTTGGCAGCTCTGTTGTTTTGCAACATGATTTAATTTTCAATGTGCAAAACTGGTTTAGTTACAAAGTAAAGAAAATGTGTTTCAGGTTCGGAATAGCTTCAATATCTCACTGAGATAAGCTTTAAACTCTAAATTAATTACCAGTATTAATACATAGGTGTCACCTGATATGCCCTCATAATGAGAAGTAAAACGTCAAACTGTGACTGACATGCTAGTGATATCCATGGCTTCACCTGTGTATTTTGTGGTGATTGAGTAACTCAAAGTAACCCTTGCTCCTTTGAACTTTAGCTCTGAAGCCAACGACCTGGCGCTTCGTCTTGCATGGCAGTACACAGGTCACAAAGACATCATCACGTTGGAAAAGTAAGTGCAACTGCCCAGTCATTGTTCAAAAACACCTGGTGCAGTGCCAGACAAGCAAAATGAATGTATATAAACAACAAGGAGTGGCGAAAGTCCTTTTATTCAGTGATTTTTTTTTATGATGTTGTACATAGTTAATAGTTACAGCTCTGTCTTCATGTATCCCTGTTTTAATCGTTGCACACCCCACATGATATTGCAATTGAGAGACCTGACTGATTTGGTCCATGGCCTGTGTTTGCTTTGTTTGCAGTGCGTACCACGGCCATGTCTCATCACTCATTGACATCAGTCCGTATAAGTTCCACCACCTGTCAGATGTTGAGCAGAATCAATTTGTCCATGTGGTGAGTGCCTGCCTCTCCCTGCCTGCCTGCCTGCACACTATTAAAACACCATGACTCAACTTACACTACTGCGCTTTGGCAGGCTTCTGAGTATTCACCCCTGTGCATGCAAAGGGGGGTGTGTGTGTGTGTGTGTGTGTGTGTGTGTGTGTGTGTGTGTGTGTGTGTGTGTGTGCACGCACACACATAAGAAAAGAAGAGGCAGAAGCATGAAATACAAGTACTTTTTACTGCAAATTCAACAGGGCAAGATGTAACCAAAGTGCCTTTGAAAAGGAGCCATTTTACTGTTGGTGTCAGAGGCAAGATTTTTATCTTCCCCCCTGAAAACACTTTCTTCATCACAGAGGACAGAGAGGCACTGGAGGTTCTATTCCTTTTAGTTAAAAATGTGAAGCACACATTATGTTAGGATGCTTCAAGTGATTCCAATTCTCCAGCTACCTGCACAGTCAACCTCTAAGTAAAGAGTGCTTTTGGAATGAAGCAGAACAGGATAGTTATGGTCTGGATACCCCACCAAAAATGTACACCATGACAGCCATGTCATACTCAGCCATGACCTACTTTTCCAGCTACCGTGAGCAAATCGTATTTCTGCAGTGTCTGTATTTAGATAGTTATCTAATATTATTATCTGATATTATTTTGCTATTAGGCATTTTATTAACCTGCGTGGTATTTTGTTGGTATACAATGTTCAACCAACTAACTAGACTAAGTAATGTCTTTTTCAAAGGAAAGCTTTGATTAAAATGACACCCCCCCCTTGATGATGCCATCAGGGTAATCTTCAGCTGATACTTTGAATATTTGATAGAAAACCTGCGTTATAAACTGTGGGCATGGAGTTTGTAAGATAAGAGCATTTAACCAATAAGAAAGGTCTAATAAAACATGTTATTGAGTTGCATTATGGGAATTGTAGGATCTGGCCTTTTTTTAATATCTCTTTCTTTTAATCTGCCACTCATAAATCCCCCAACTTTATGGAACTGAAAATTGTTGGAGTACCTCTTTAAAAGTGTATGACTTTGTATATTTTATTTTAAAAACAGCACAACTTTGAAGATGTTTTGTTACTTTTGCTCATTTTGAGTAAACCATACAATCTGCAGTGAACAGTCTGTGACCAGACAAGCTAAAAATATACATCCAGAGTACTTACTGCATTGTGATTCTGGGCTTTCTACTCTGTTCCGTGATAGCCTTGGTGTAGTTTGATATGGCATCTTGTGGAATCCCCAGGTCTTGTGTTACATGCCAGAGGTGGGACAGTTCAGTCTGTTTTGCCAGCTTGCATATTTTATTCATGATCATAGACACTAAGGAATCAAGCTGTGGTTCAGATGTAGGTAATTCACTAGACTGACATTGTAATGTAAACACAAAGATTCACAAAATTTTTGCTTTCAGAAATTTACTTGGCATCTGTCAAACAACTATTCCTGTTAATCACATATACTCACATAAATCTTCAGATGAACACAAGCGTGCGCGGACAAGTATAGCCAAATGTTTGGACATATGTTGGACCAGAATGTTAAACATGAATACGAGAGAGAGGGCATTTTGTTACATTCGTACTCCACAAATTTTAAGTGAAGAACAAGTGAAAAAAATTAAATATACACATGTAGTTTGTCCTCATTTCATGTTTTTTTATATATATATATATATATATATATATATATACTAACAACATAAAATTTAAAACTGTAACAAAAAGAAATTTGTTTAAATTACTTTTTTCCAAGATTTTTGCTGGAGTTGTTTCACAGCTATCCACAATTAATAACATTTTTCCAGCTGTGAGTACCTCCTCTATTTTCATAATGTGTTGCATTCTGGGACACTCATCAACACTACTGTCAAATATTAAGCAAATGTAGCATGAATACAGACGTTTTCATAATATGTAATCGGTCACTTTTTTTGTGTGAATGTGCTGCTCACTGTGGAAGTGGGACGCAGCCGTGGCCTGTACATCTGCTTTAGTAATCATCTCAACATCTTGTCCCCTATACAGGCTCCGAGCCCAGATGTGTACAGAGGCAAATACAGAGCGGACCACCCTGACCCTGCCTCAGCATATGCAGATGAAGTCAAAGATATAATACACAGAGTCCATGAAAAAGGAGGCAAGGTACAGTTTGAGTTTGATCTTGTTGTGTTACCAGATGTTACTCAAAGCGAGATTGACCTCAAGCTGCAGAAATAACCTCAGATAACATATACTACACGTATTAATTGGTTGATTGCCTTTTTGACAATGACTCTCTGAATTACAAAAAAGTCTCACACAGTCTGGTTTGCTGTTGTGTGAGTGTAGGATTGAGATATCAAACAAAACACAGGCAATGATTCTGGTGGTGCTTCTACTATAATATGTACTGTATGATTTAAGTTGATCAGTGAGCCAATTTCCCCCAAATTTGGTCAAAATTTCCAAATTTCCTCCAGCATGACAACTACATGGCAGTTTTTAAAATATGTGTATATACAGTAAAATGTTTTTTTCAGTCCTGACTTCCATGGCAGTTGCCTTCTTTCCTTTTTTTTTATTTATGAATACTCATTTGCTTTTCCACCTTTTCCTTTTTCTCCCCTTTTCTCCTCTTTCACTTTTTCTCCCAAATCTCAGGTTCAGGCCATGGACTCTGGCTTTTAGGGTCAAATCCCAGACCACAAGAACATGTGTAGGGGATTCTTAGTGTCCAAGCTTGTTGGCCCTTAATCGTATGTTGAAAAGCTCAACACAAGGATATGGCCAAGCTTCCAGTGGCGAGAGGGACGTGATTTCAGCCCAGAGAATATACAGAATGCCTTTAGCAGTTTCTAATGGATGTTTGTGCAGACATGGGCCTACAGGAGGAAACCAAAATTAACAAAAGAAGTACAATAACACTTACAATTCTTTTTGTGATACTGGATAGATACATACAGTAGGCGATTTGAGGGGGGAAAAGGGGGATGCCATCCCCCTTGTTAGCAAAATGATCAAAATGCATCCCCCTTATTAACCTGCCATCCCCCCTCTCCATTCCATAACATTACTTTTTTTTGTCCAAGCAGAATTTCTCCTCTTTTCCAGTCTATCAATCTGGCTTTAGATTGATAGACCTGATGTGTTTTTCTCTTGTGCAGATTGCTGCTTTTACTGCTGAGTCATTGCAGAGTTGTGGCGGGCAGGTCATTCCCCCCAAGGGCTACTTCCAGCAAGTGGCAGAGTATGTACCCAAGTTTTTGCAGAGATTCATTCATGTTCATACTCAGTGTCTGGAAGTATTTTTTTTACTCTTTTTTTGCTTCTCAGAATCAGCTCACCAACACCAAATATGGAGAGCTGTCATTCTGAAACGATTAACTGAATGCAATATATGTTAAACATGTACAGAATGTACATTTTTTGCACACTGCAAGAAGTGCTTGAAACAATGAACAAAAGTACACTAGCAAAAAGACAATTTCTAGCAGCTGCACCAGAATGCATATGTGATGATTAATGTATTCAAAATAATGACAGCTATTTAGAATGTTATTAAGAATGTTTTCTTTATATGGCCCTTGGGAGTGCTACAGTATACACAAACCTGACAAACTTGTTGTGGCTTGTGTATTGTTGCATTTATGTGGTAGTGTACCTTATCGAGAGAATAAGTAAGTAACGAGAGTTTATCTCTACACCAATGTCTGCAGACATGTCCGCAAGGCAGGGGGCATTTTCATCGCTGATGAAGTCCAAGTGGGCTTTGGGCGTGTTGGCACCCACTTCTGGGCTTTCCAGCTTCAGGGACAGGACTTTGTGCCTGACATTGTCACCATGGGAAAGCCTATTGGCAACGGCCACCCTATGTCATGTGTGGTCACAACCAAAGAGGTGGCAGAGGCCTTCGCGTCATCTGGAATGGAGTATTTCAATACAGTAAGAGCATTATGTAGAATAATGAAGAATTGTGCAAGTAATATAATAAAAAGTCACTTTTGTTTTGTACCCTCCTTCTGCAAAGTTTTCAATATATGGTATATGATATAAATAGCAAGTTTTTTAAATTATTATTTCGTTATTAAACCTGCAGTGCGGAACTTTTGTCTCCCCTTCTGGCAGTGAGAGTAATTACACAATGTCGAAGGGTGCTAATGACGTATGCCTACAGATGAGCTCGCCCCCAGTTCCAAGACAATAATCATTATTTAGGTAGAGTAAATATAATAGCTACATAGCCTACTCAAAATATTTTACAAATACCAACCTGTCCAAGAGCAGTAAGGCAACATCCGTGTCTGCCCTCAGTCCCTTCTCTCAGCGTTTTCCAACAAGGAAAAGCTAAAGCTACACCAATGGTTACTCGTGTTTGTCCTCGCCGTCTATCGCTTTCTTTTTTTGACTGTAATCCTTCCTCTGAACACTGAGTTTCTTTTTTATCTGGTGCATCAGAAACTTCTTTTTTTTTCCACCATAGACTCTGCCATACTCCTACTACAGTACTTACTTACTGTAGCCTACTCCATCGCTACACTTGCAATTGGCATGGCTGCATACAATACAACATTGCCAAAGCATATTAACACAAACTGTACAATCATAGTAAACATAAATAAACAAATAAAACGATAATCAATTCTCAAACATAAACGTTCTCTCCAACGACCTTTTTTTTTTTTACAGCAATGACAGATCGTGGAGCTCTCTACATGGCTCTGGGTTGCTCCCCCCTTCAGCTCTGGCAAACCAAACATTGCTGGTTGACGTAAAATGCAGCACTACCGGTGCGCCAGTGCAGGAATGTTGCCAGAGACACCAGATTTAAAAACTCCGGTATACTGGCAAGAGACAGAGAGATTTACCTGCCGGTGATAGGCTTAATCAGCGTTGTCTGGACTCGTTTGGCAAGGGCTTGAGTGTAACGGACGCTCATTTATATGTAAAAATCCCATACTCTAGCATTAAGATCTACAACAAATGACAAAGGCAGATTGCAGACAATACATTATGTGATCTTTGCTTTTTCCCAAGCTGAACAGAAATGGCACTGACCTGACCTCATACTTGACGTGACGTTCTTGTCTATATTTCCCAGCGTATCGACACATCTGCTTTCCACATTATGGGGGAAAATACACATCGTTCAAGCCAGTTTTTTTTCATTGACTGCCTCAGATTACAGTTAATCTGTCATATTGAATGTATTTTCAGCCTGTTTGCTGCAGTTTGGATCTTTTCCAGTCACATACTGAAACTAGTGTGTTGGAGCAATTATTTCTATTTTCACATAAACAAAAACACTGTGTGCTGACTCTGTGACATTGTAAGTCTGTTATATATTTAATGCATCAAATTGTCTTATGGTTCGGTCGTTCTGATGATCAAGCAGCTGATTTCCTAGGTGGTGTGAACCTAACCTCGGTCTAATCTTTCCTCTGCGTGTGGGTTTTGAATTTCTCAGTTTGGTGGTAACCCAGTGTCGTGTGCTATCGGTCTGGCTGTCCTAGACGTGATTGTGAAAGAAGATCTCCAGGGTAATGCACTGCGTGTGGGCCAATACCTGACCAATCTGCTGGAAAAGCAGAAAGAGAAGCATCCACTGGTTGGTGATATCAGGTAAGCAAACACACACACACACACAGGTACAGTACGTGACACATTGCAACAGCTGATTAGTTCTGTGCATGTCCTGTAAAGCTGATCCAGAACACGGCTGATTATATCTGACTAAATGCGCAGTCTGGAGTTTCTAATACCAGAATATGTCATGTTTTTATAATCCCAACATGTAATTCAGTGTCTCCACAAGCATCAGATTTTCTTGCAGAGACACATTTGCACTACACTTCCCAGTGATTGTCGGTTAAACGTATTTACCTTGGACTTACAGCTGCCATTATAGTCTAACAAACTGCTGTTAAAAACTTTAAAACTGTCGCTATTGTAAAGATAAATATTACAATGAAAAAGTGGTAGATTTGAAATTAAAAGGCTTAATTTGTTGTATATTACCATGATCCAGAACATGTATTGGAGGAAAAAAAAAATGGAAAACAACTTACTGTGTATGAATATCTTAAAAATAACCTACTTCAAACAGTTCTGAGACATTTCTGTGTTGAGATGACTAAACCAAATGGCGTCCCATCCTGCAGAGGTTGTGGCCTCTTTGTTGGGGTGGAGCTTGTGAAGGACAGGTTGAAGCTCACTCCTGCTACAGCAGAAGCCCAAGAAGTCATATATAAGTAAGTGTAAGCTTATACTGCTCTGCAGCATTCTCTATTCTCTGATGAGAAAACTGCAAGCATGCTTCCGCAATTATGGTTTACTACAAACAGACCATAACCCAAACACAAAGTTCTGCCAGGGTTATGATAGCTTTGGTACACTGTGAAGAACACTTACTGTATCTCATATCACAGAAAAAACTTAACAACTTATGGTGGAATAATGAAGTTGAATAGTATAAACTGTGAACTCCCATCATATTATGATGGATAATCCTGACTTACCAATACGCTGTCTGATATTACAGATTTAACTTTTTCTTACAGCAGATTTTTTGAAAAGCACAGGTGTAATTAATACCATTAATTCAGGTCCATTTAGGTGTGCCTGCTACTGTGCATGCTGCCTCACGGTCAGGGCTTACTGGACACTTGCATGAAGCAGAGCCTTCATTAATATTATTAGTTCCACCTGTGCTTTTCCTGCTATGAGTAGACGAAATGTCCGTTGTGACATTTGAAATGACTCAACCATTTGATAAATATTTTGTCCCAGGCTTAAGGAACAGCACATCCTTCTTAGTGCTGATGGACCACATCGCAATGTGCTCAAATTTAAGCCCCCCATGTGCTTCTCTACGGACGACGCTGACCTGGTGGTGGAGAATATCGACCACATTCTCACAGGTACTTAACATTTCCCCATTACTTCTACTTTTTTCTCGGTGGTGTTGTCTGGGGATGGTGGTGCTGGAACACCCCGTCATCTTTCTGGTTTATGCATTATTTAAAAGGAGCAAGGTGTGTAATGGTAGCCTACTATTGAGCTCTCAAACATGTGTATTATTGTGTCTGTTTCCAGAGCTTGAGGAAGCATTAGGCTTGAAGTTGCACAATGCATTGACTGTTGAGAATGAAAGCACTAAAAGACAGGTACGTCTGACGTGTGACTCTGCTCCCTATTTTAAACTCTTTATTTTGCCTAAATTGTATCCAGCTTGTATCCAGTTGTGTTTTAGGACCACAATAGATATCTAAATTGTTGTGATTTTCCAATCTCATTTGATTTTCATTTAAACTTTATCTCTTCGTGGTTTTAATTCAAGCTGCCAACTGATGAAAATGGACACCACTATCACAGTGGGTTAGTACACAGCAAAGAAGGGAGTCAAGGAGTTCCTCGACAAACCAAACGCCTGAAGACATAACGCTGCTTTTGAACAGTCGGAGCTGTGAAGGGACGACACTTTATCTTTTACATAGTTAAAGAACTGGTAAGCGAGACTATGAACTTGGGAGGTGACAAAACGCTGGGAAAGTAAAGTGCCTTAGCATGTCGCCTAATGAAAAATGTTTTGACATTAATAATAATGTATTTGTATCTGTGAGATTGCAGTGTCTTCTCAGGTATAATTTTTTAGTAGCATATTGGCTCTTTATTAGTCATTATAAAGCACTTTTTTACATGAATGCCTTATTCTGCATGACCATATTGCACAAC
Source organism: Siniperca chuatsi (assembly GCF_020085105.1). Lineage (NCBI taxonomy): Eukaryota > Metazoa > Chordata > Actinopteri > Centrarchiformes > Sinipercidae > Siniperca > Siniperca chuatsi. Next base: position 9,761,423 of record NC_058063.1, read on the forward strand.
TACTGTGTGCTATAATGGATTTACTAAATGTGAAGAGGAGGCAACTTTGGAATAGGAAACCTGTGTGTGTTAATAAGTGTCAAACTACTAGTGAATTAGTTATGAGCAAGACTCATAACTAATTAGAATGGGGAACATATTCTGAGTTAGAAAGAGTTATTTGGACACTATTAACACTTATAGTTTTCTTTTGATACATAAGAATATACCATATTTATTCAGTGTTATTAAGGGAGAATTACTATTCTTGTGGTACTACCACTTTATAACGCCCATAGTGAGCAAAGCATATTAAGATAGTAATTTATGTACAACAACTTCCTTACTGGCTATCAATAGGAAGTAATTAGGAGGTTATTGGGGGAAATCTCTCATTAATGGCCTAGTAGTTTGTAGAATATGGTCATGCAGAACGAGGCATTAATAAGTGCTTTATACTGACTAATAAAGAGCCAATATGCTACTAATATGCATGTTAATATGCAACTAGTTAATGGTGAATATGTGTATCTTAATATAAAGTGTTACCAATATTTTTTATTACACTTCAAGCCACTTGTTCAGCATAACAGCATGTCTGTTATGGTTTTACTTTGGTGCAAAAAAAAATCTCTTAATTATGCGAGTTACCATGCTACACAACCTGTATGTTTTTTATTTAAATTAATGCCAACCTTCACTTTACCATGATTTTCAGGGAATTGTAATTTTAATAAATCAAAACATATGTCAAAACATGCAATGGTGTCTTAATGTGACTTTAGCATTAAAATACAGCTTTTACTGATTATAAACATTGCTCACTGTTGCAAGTGTGGAATACCATTACGCATTTTGGGGTGCATCAGACTGTATTGAATAAAATACTATTTGTGATACTTTGTTGATCCACCAGGGAAATTTTGACCCAGATGTATGCCTTCTAGGAGGGTTGGCACATGCACGTGAAATATACATGAAAGTAAACTGTACGGAGTATCAGCCTACAGCTTATCTTATTCCAGTCTGCCTCAACCAAACAAACATGGACACTGTTTGACAAGTCTGCAATTATTTACCAATGTTCCCATGTTCCTTCTTAACAGAGGACGTGGTTCCCAGAAGCTATGAGTTTGTTCCTTGCATGTAAGAGTGCTCAGTCCCGGGCCATTCTCCAGAATGTGGAGAGGAGCAGACAGGAGGCAAGTGACCCTCTAGTATCCCGGCAGGGCAGACCCCAAAACACCACTGCATGTGGAAAATGTTATCTCTAAATTAAAAATAAGAGAAGTGAGGCTTATGAGTAGTAGTAGTAGTAGTAGTATTAGACTTTGTCAAAAAAACTTTATTGGACAATACTTGAGGTTCACATATCTGGTGGTGTTTTGTTACTGGAGGGTACAGATCAATACAATGTGGCAGTGACCAGGAAACACTACTGCCTGCTGACGCCACCTTCTGGAGAGCAAATTACAATGCTTATGTGGAACTCACATCTCCCGAATACCTGGATATGCACACAGGCCACAAAATCTAGATATATTTATCTTGGTCTTTGCACAGTTTTGCTCTTGATACACTTATGTAGAAAATTGCTATCATTTGTTTATGATAAACAATAAAGTACATACAGGAGCTCTGAAAAGATTATTTATTTCACACCCTTGTACAAAAATGCAACTGTGACAGGTTCAAAGCTTTTTCAACGATTTCTTTACAAAAACGAACAAACATTAACATTATTCAGACTCCCCTCTAAATGATTCACACAGTGCTAATCCTGATACCAAATCAGTGGCTCCATGCCAACAGTGCTCAGTTTTTCTTCTCCAGTGGCTAAGTGAAATGACCCCTGCTGCACGGTACTTCTAGCTTCTTTTAGAAAAGTGGAATTAAAATTTCTCAAGTTTGCTACAGATGCACTATACTGAGAGGGACCTGGACATGGCAAAATTGGTGATAATGATGTGCCTGTAACACAGTTTGGAAATTTGGAGAAAGGGTGAGGACAGGAAGTCACCGAACACCAATGAGTCACAGCCGGTGTGAGACTGTCAGTGCAGCAGGGTCTAATTTCTTGAGCAAGGTCAGTGCTTTCAGTCCTTAATGGTTGTTGATTATATCAAAAGGTCGAGTTTATGTATAATAATTTCTGTTAAACTGCCTGTTGGGCCACCGCGCATCTGATGTCTTCTGTCCATCCAAATCAATTTAAGTGTGCTCTTTTTGACTTTAACCCATGAGGTATCCTCTGAAAAGACAAAAGATAAATTAGTTAAGACACTGACACAACAACTAATGCCAGTTCAGAGAAGTAGAACTGCAAACTATCATTTACCATTGAGTCAAGCCAACTTTGTAAGACACACTGGTGTTTGAATAACAAATATTCCACGCATAGATCTTTATTTTTGGGTTTGGAAACAAGCTTAGACTTACGGCAGCTTCATGCGCATGAACACTCTGGCCATGAAGAAGCTGAGGAGAACACTGACAAAACCGATGAAGAGCAACAGGAAGCGGTTGAGTTTGGGAATGTTTGGTGCGTTGGATCTGTCCAGGATTATAAAGCCCAGGCCTCCCATGGTGAAGAGGAAACTGGAAGCCAATCCTTCCATAATGTACTGCCCATTCACTCTGGAAAACAAATGTGCTTGCATTAGCTATGCATTATATAGAGTGACTGATACTGATTAGCGATATTGCTTAACCAATACTATCCGAGGTGACCATCACCAGCTGGCTCCTGGCTTTAGCTGTAGTTTGTTTTGACACTCACACACAATGTTATGACTGACATACCTGTATGCCAAAAAGGCCACTGGCCGCTGGTGTCCATGCTCATCAGTCATTGAACCCACACTGGGCGGCTCTACAATAACATCGTAGATGATACCTATAAGGGGGGGGGAGATTGAGTAGGAACCAATCACACCATAAAACAACTTACCGAAGTCTAAGCAGCGTTATTTATCAGCAAATTGATCATCTTCAATATGACACAACTACTAAATCTGATTGGAAAATTGATACTTCTACTATTAACGTACGTTACTGCTGGATAAAAACCACTTTTGAGTGTCAAATGGACCAAGATGCATTCAACTAACGTTATACTAGTGTCTGGTGCTAGCTGAACTGCAAAGTTAGCCTACTCTCTCGTCCATTATGTTAACTGCGTAGATGCTAGCGTTAATGTTAGCAAGCTCATTTACAAATGCAAACAGAGCCCACAGTATCTGACATTACCCCAAACCACACATGGATGAGCTTTAACTTTAAATCACATGCTGACACATTGTCGATTTAACGCTAACAAGCTAGCAGTCTTGTATTAACGTTAGCTTAGTAGATCCATTTACCTCCTGTGATGAGAAAGTAGGACACAATAACGACCGCATACACAGTCATAGCCGACGGCATATGCAGCCACGACGGCTTCTTCAGTTTTATATTCGGACATTCCAGCACAGCAAACGGTATACTGTATAACGTCTCCATGGTTTGTAAAATAACTGCCTATCACTACAATACAGCTACTGTCGCTGGATGAGATCCGTCTGCGTTACGACTTTGTTGACGTGTCCCGGAAGTACATTTTTTTTCTACAGTCTATATCCTTTCTACAATTGATTGATTCATTTATTTATATTATTATTATATTTATGATAATTAGTGTGAAATGTCATTTTTAAGTAAAAATATTTCCCTGATAGTTATATTAACTTTACGGTAAATGCTTTAACATTTTGGTCCGCAACACCGGCAGGGACTGGACGTGACGCAAATATCAAGAGACAGTAATGAAGTGTTTGTGAAAACAACTAGCCAAATTTAATGTAACCGCGTTCTTGAGTCTGTCTTCTTAGTATAGTCGTCATCATCATTTCTTATGTGACCGCAACATTGATTAACCACTTCCATAAATGTCATTAACTTGGTCCACTGCATATGTAAATGTTTAATACTGTAGATAACGTACATATTTATCCGATTTAAAGTAACTTGCTTCAGATTTTTATCTGCTTCACTATGGACATTAGTAAAATGTATCTTTGCATCTTTTAAGTCAATTATATTTATATAGCCCGGTATCACCAATTTGCCTCAAGGGGCTTTACAATCAGTATGCACCCTTAACAGCTACCTTCAAACACCAAGTGTCCATTTAAGAATGTTTTTTTGTTTTTGTTTTTTTAATCAGTAACATATCTTCTGCATTTGTTTTGTCTTGAAATATTAACAGAACCAGTAGAAATGTGATGAAATTCTTTGAAGGTAGTCACTGTAAGTTAAGAAAAAAAAAACAAACAACCAACCCTCTATGAGACTGATTATTTAAATTATAGGCCATATTGTATTTGGCCTAATGTAAAACTTCATTCAAAAAAGTTAGAATGATCATCTCCCAACCCTTGCAAACGGTAGTTTTGATATTTATTCAACGTATCTGCAATAAATCCTAGTTTATCAGATGCAAGGCATTCAAAGATCATAAAACCCAGTCACGCAGATTCTCTCCCTTTAAAATGAAATACACCAATGCATTAAAATAAAAGACAACAACAGGAAATGGATTTGTCATTTTTTATTGTGGCAATACAAATACACATTTTACTTAGATTTCTGGCTCTGTGCCTGTGCCTTGAGCACCTTGACGACGATCTTCTGCTCCTCAATCAGGAAAGCACGCTTGATCCTGAGAATAAGAGCAAAAGAGACAATTTAGACATAATGCATTAGCCATTCAAAACTTACATCAACATCATCAGTGACTGAACTTATTCCCATGTTTTGGATTAAAAGTTTGGGTAACTTTTGTCAGTAGCAGTGACTTGTCACTATCTTCATCAAGGCAAATACTAGCGTCATTCCAGCTTCTCAGGAAGAAAGTTAGGAGATGAAGGAACAGGTCTCTTACCTGTCACGCACACACTTGGCGCACATGGAGCCTCCGTAGGCCCTGCTGACGTGCTTCTTGGTCTTAGAGAGCCTCATCAGAACCTGAGGTCTAACAGCCCGGATCTACAAGACAGAACCACAATGAGACCACAGTAGGCAACGTGTACAGACGGGGAAAAGTTATCCGAAACATGTTGAAATGCAGTGGTGCAATTAGACCGGCTGCATGCTTAAAAACAACCGAACTCTGGCCTGCAGGCTACCCAATATAAATGACAAAGGAAAGGTGCAAGTGCAATGCCTGTGTGATTTCTTAGGATTCGGTGTGCAATTACATTGTACCAAACTTTTTAAGAGTTATGTTCCTAGATCAGCACTCTGATCTTATTTTGACTGATCAAGAACATGTCCTACTTTGGTATGCACTTCTGTTGTACTAGAAGATGTATCTACATAGAGGTAAGAGAACCAGTTCTGAATTTGGCTAACCAGCAGTTCTTCACTAATTTTAACAGTGCATGTTTGTGAGACCGTTCTCTAAAACCAACTACTCAAGGCACCAATTTCGTAAGACGCCTTTGTTTTTGTGTTCAGTTATATTTACTAACAGCTGGTTTAAAAATAGCCATCCAGCTTAGTTAGAAATTCCCATCTTAGTTTAAAGTATGAACAGTAAGTGTTTATTACACAAGTCCATTTCGACTGGATCTCAAAATGCTGCATGCATATACAGGGTCCAAAAATTCACTTTTGGTCTATCTGCCAATTGCTGGTAAACGGAAACAATTTACTGGCCAAAATATTTTTCAACCGGCCATAAAACTGCTGATCTTTAATCGATTCAAACTTTACAGAGCAACAGCTACAGCTCTTAACAGCTTAATTGTTTCAAACAAGAGCATGTGAACTAGCATTACCTATCACCAGTTTCTAAAATGAAAAGTACTGATAAAAGCCCATAATGTTAGCAGGACATGAAGTAGTGTGTTGAGATGACTTGACCTGCTTTCAGTCCCACAGTAGCACAACCCAAAAATAAAATAAATAAAGCAGGCTTCCTCATTCATTTGTCAAAAAGTGACATGTTATATTTGCTGCTCTGAATCACTATCGCTATCACTGAATGGCTGCAGGCAGTTACACTGCTCCTCACTTTAACTGGAAGGATGCAAAGCAACACATGACATCTGGTCAACTGCTTCTGTAGCAGTTTGCGTTAGTAATGCAGTTTCAAATTCCTCAAAAGCAATCACTAAAGATTGTTTTCATGAATGACACCACATGGACAAGATTAGCTACTCTTGTATAGTTTGATATGCTTTTAAATATTAGTATCCATCTGTTTCTGAACTTATGTTGACAGAGGAGGGCCAGCATTTTTCTATACAGCAAGTCAAGGGAGCAGTGTTGATACTGTTGCAGCAATTGAAGCAAAGGCCTGTGTGTTACAGGATCACACACTCCATCTATTCAGTGCCTAATCACGTCAAATGCAGATTACTAATTTCAGTTACAAATTCACAGTTAACTGCAAGATTGTATCAAGAAAAACAAGAGGAAAGAAATCCCTCATTAGTTCTACAGATTGTTGTTTATTTGTTATATAGTTATATGCGGGAAGAACATCACCCATCACAGTTTTGACTGATGCCAGTATTTAGTAAAACCAGCCCCATTAGGGCCCTACAGACTTCAAATGCATGCACTGATTCTTTGCACAGGAGAGTAATCACACATATACAGCACAGCCTTCATGAGAGGTACAATGGGTTTACTTACTCCACGCAGTCTTCCTGGGCAGATGCCACATGCTGACTTGGGAGCTTTACCGACCTTCTTGGTGTACAGGTACACAATACGGTTACCAGGCGTCCGGGACCTACATAACAGCACGGGGAAATAATGAAAATATAAAACAGTTACACAGCTGGTCACAAACGCAATTGCAATGATGTCAGCTTCCCAAGCAGGCGACATAAGAGACGCTGTAGAAAGCTCACTTACAGTCTAGTTTTGTTGGAGGCGGTGTTGTAGGACAACCTACGACGGTAAGTCAGGCGCTGCACCATCTTGAAGCTGAAAACAGATACAATATTCAGTCAATTTTAGAACATGATGCTAACCCTGCTAGCTATGCTACAGACGCTACGGCTCAAGAAGTTAACGTTAGTTAACAACATAAATCGAATTTAGTTGACCCTACTATTTTATATCAGATGAACCGTATTTAAAACTCATTTCGGTATGAAAACATACATTTTCCGCGTAGTTGTTAGCTACAGCGACTCTACCACATTAAGTTAGGTGTTCAGATAGAGGCCTTAAGGACCCAGGAACGGCATCTTTAAAATGTCTCAAAGAAACCGCTAACTAATAAAATTGTCACAACATTAGAATCAAAGACTTGTTCATAGTATTATCTTTACTTGAAATCGACCACATTTCCTTCTTAAACGTAGGATTAAAGTAGATTATAAAATCATAATGTTTCCGAGGAAAGCAGGGGCCGCCATACCTGCTGTCGCCGTAACCGGAAGAGGAAGGAGCTAGGCGGGTATTAGAGGTTAAACGTCCTCCATGCCGGCTAATCTGACTGCTGCCTGTTATTCTGCTCCCTGCTGGTGTTTCGTTTTTACTACACACGTATGCTGAGTATGAAACAAATTACAGGGTGCGTAATGACACGCTTGTTAAATATAAACTAGTGTTAATAAAATGTCCTTTAAATTGCATTATCCAACAGCTTGTTTTACTTCTATCTCAGGTTTTAATCTCCAGTTCAGTACCTTTTTACTTTAGAGACTGCTAGCAATTTTATCAGCAACTTCTGTCTACCACTTGTGTGTAGTGCCACCAACTAAAAAACTAACAAGCAGCCCATTTTGTGTATTCTGTACAAACAGAATACACAAAATCTCCAGAAGCAGAGGCATTACTGAAAACCAATAAGTCAGCAGCTGAATCAGAATAAATGACACTTTTGGTTGGTTTAACCTCTTCTGTTCAAAAGTAACTTTGCAGTTAAGATGGGACACTTTTATCAGATAAATGAATACCTTGTTGAATCTGAAAGTTAGACATGACATATACACTCCAAACTCTTTTTTTCCCCCAGTGAGTGGATAAACCCATCGGTGAAAATGTGCACACAAAAAAAAAAAACCATTGACTGGTAAGTTGTCATCTTTCTATGTAACCGTTCAAGCAATGATAAATCAAACTCTGGTTCTGGGATAAACCAGAAAAAGAACAGGTAACCAATAGACACAATCACTCTTGCTGTTTCACAATAAAATCCTAGAAATACTCTTGGCTGAGAGGCTGTGTTTAAGACCACTTAATTTAAACCTGTGGGTATGTCACAGCAGGAAAAGCACATGTGTAAGTGTTGTGCTTGCTTGCCTGCTGACATGGCTCACTGGCCCACCTAAATGGACCAGAGCCCTCATTATTGTGATAAGCTGCACCTGTGTTTTTCCTGCTTGACAAGTCAAAATGCTCAGCACGAAAAACCACTCACAACCAAAGAGCGATGTAAGTGACTGTAAACCAAAAGGGTTAACTGTATTTGCATCGCAAAAACAATGCAAGGATTTTGCCAGTAGATGGCAGGATTGGTGTGCTACTTGCAGATATCTGACAGTTTACTGGGTGACATTGTGAGCTTGCAGTCCGTCCTTCAAACTTTGGACCGGGAAGCAAATAGTGTCACAAACTGGCTCAGGGAATGTGACAAGGAGGGAGACCAGGCAAGAGATTAACTTAAAGCAAGTATAATTTATTAAAACTAAATTCAATACAAATGAACAATGAGGTGTGTAAATCAGCGATATCACAATAGCATATTGTAATACACACACACACACATTTATGCAAATACCTATGCTAAAACTAATACTAATTGTAAACATAATTTTGGAAATATTTGCTGTTCTTTTTGCACATGCACATACCCCACTGAGTCTTATATAATATTAAAATAGGAGTTCACTTAGAATTATGAGAGTTTTCTAATGGAGGGAGATTTTCTGTTGAACTGTGTTTGACAAGGAAGCCTCTTTATGTCTTGGTATAAAGAGGCATGGCCCTGCAGCTGTCTTAAGTAATATATTCAGTGCAAGAAATAGAAGATATTTTCCTTTTGATTTAGCCTGACATAATCTAGTACAGTAAAACCCATTGACTTGTGTAAAGTGGCGCAAACATTTAAACATTCTTCTAACTACATTTATATTTTGCTAAAATATAAATGTGTTGTTTGTTGTTAGTTTAAGCTAAATTGCCCTTCCCTTTATGTAATCAATTAGCAAAAATCGTAGCAATAATACTTTAAACTATTTTTTTATTACTGTCCAACTGATCACCCCTTTAAAAATCTCCACTAAAGTCCCTCAATGCATCAAACATTTCTTTGCAAAACAAAAAGTACATGCCATGCACTCCGACAACCAATGTCCAGCTATAGAATCTGCAGCATGCACTCCGCAGCTCTAAAAAGGAGAGAAATAGCTCAAAATGGCTCCCTGTCAAAGAGGTGCTGTGTCACAAAAAGACATTTGCCAAGCGCAGCCAACAGATGGTGAGCTTGGCATCCTTTTAGATGAAGCATTTGGCAAAGGCAAAGTTCAGTGACAACACAAGGCTCTGTACAGTGTGTTGGAGCATTACGCATCCGATTTAAGGGCATGAAACTAACTGCTTTTATGCTTAACTTGGTTTGGTTTTTGACAGTGACAAGTTCATTATGTTGCACAGTTTCTCTGTAGATGAATCAGTAAACCTGGAAATGTTGTTTTGCAATTAAACTAATAAATTATACTACTTAATGAGGTTTGAAATTGGGAACAATATCTAACTTTTTGGCTTTGTAGGACACAAAGAGTACATGTGAGAGAGGCATATATTAGCTCATGTGTGTATGTTGAGGTACAAACATGAATACCCCTCATCCCCTGTACACACACTGTCAAAGTTTTTATGAGCTTGTTCTACATGTTCCATTAAGGGATTGATTTGATTAAGTCCAGATGTAACGCGACCTGGGATTCACCCGTTCTTCACGAGAATCAAGGTCTTTTACAAAGGGTGCCAAGGAGATTTGCGCCGACTCCAAACGACACTGAGGCACACACACACACACACACACGTCCAAATAATTAGTAACATCTGCAGGCAGTTTGTCTTAATCTTGTCTCAATGGAATATTTAATTTAGATCTTAATCCAACAAAATATCAATAAATTCATGACGGTTAGATCATTTCAAAGAAAGTTTATTTACTGTAAAGCCATCTGACTTTACTCCTCACATTTTGAGGAGCCCTCTGACGCCCGCGGCCCCTCCCTCTTTATCAGTCCTGACTTGTCAAAGATGAACCATATCACCTTAAGTGCACTTGATTACGCAAGCCTCTTCGACCCCCCCTCTCCACATCTCCTTGGGCCTTCTGTGTAATCTGCTGAGATTTAAACCTGCTGCTCCTGTTTAATAAATCCACTGCGATTAAAATAGGATTACAGCTCTGCTTTCGCCTTCCTAATGACATCAGAGCATGAAACATTTTTTGACTTTTTTTTTTACTCCAGTTGTCGGGTTTTTGCCCAAGCTCATTCATTCCTCCCTCCTGCTTTTCGTAACCAAACAGGCAGCAATGATCCCCCCCCCCCGCAGGTCAGCCCATCTGTGGGGCTGTTGACATAAGGATTAACCTTATAATGCAGCACACATCATTTATCAATGCTGTCCTCCTTCACACGAGACTTCTCAATGACAGATAACAACCAAAGAAAATATGCTCCGGTGTCAGGTTGTTGTCTGCTTGAACCTTGAACCCTTCACGTCAAATCGTGAAATTCAACTCTTTCAACGTAGCAATCAATCCAACTCTTTTGTATTGTTTGTCCTTCCGTAGAATTGTCCTGCAATGGTTAAATGCTGTAAGGTCAAAAGAGTCAAAGATTGATTGGATTGTTACAACAGCTAAGCTCATGACCCAAGCAGAGAAATCTGTTTAAGATAATGTATTCTACTTTAATACACAATGTAGCTTAACAGTCAAATGTGAAATGTTGATGTGGAGTGTTTTTTATCCTGTAGTTGCTGCAGAACTTTCTGTGCATACTGACGTAACAACGGGCATGGAAGCAATCAAGTTTTTAATTATTCCAAGTTTAGCATCCTGACAAACTACTGCATACAGTACCCTTTTACACTCTCACAAATTCATCCTGGCCAAAATACACTAGAACCTTCTCTCTACAACAGATTGAAATCCACCATGCTCTATATGCTCTGGAAAGTAGTGACTGATTCTTTACCTGTAAGCAGCTGATGGAAAAATATTTATTTTCTTCTATCTAAATGTTGAGTGTTGTGACTATTTTGATTAAATGCTGCAAATTTGGGGGCAGGAAACTACTGTTTCACTTGTGCTTGAAATAATGTATCATAATTAATCACTGCACTCGGGGCTGTAGCTACCATTGAGGACAACCTTTTTATGGTCTTCAGAGGATGAATCTGAATTACGTTGGTGATACCCTGACATTTCCTCTAGCGCTAGCGTGAGGTTGACGTTTTTGGTTTTTACTGAAATGTCTCAAAATAGATTGCCATGAAATTTGGTACAAACGTTCCCCTCGGGATGCATTGTAATAACTTGACTTTTCATGTAGCACCATCATCAGGTCAAAATTTCTCCACATTTCAGTTTGTCCAACACTCGCTTTATGACCTGTAAATCTAATGACATTCCCATCAGCCTCAGCTGTACTTTGTGTTAAGTGCTAATTAGCAAATGTTAGCATGCTAACACACTAAACCAAGATTGTGAACATGGTGAGTGGCATACCTGCCAAACATCAGCATGTTAGCATTGTCATTGTGACATGTTACCATGCTGACATTTAGCTTAAAGCACCATTATGTGTACCACTGTACAGCCTCACGGAGTTGCTAGCATGGCTGTAAACCCACGGTGAGGCATCCTTTTATTAATGTGGTCCAGGTCTCTGGAAAAGCCTTCCTGAAGACCTGAGGGCAGCAGAGAATGTTGATATTTTTAAAAGCAAACTCAAGACCTATCTTTTTAGTCTGGCTTTTAATTGAACTTTATCTATTTATACATTTTTATTCTGTTTTACTACTTGGTATATCCTTTTATTATTTTGAGTTTTTATCTATTTTTAATCCTGCTTCTGGTGTTTTCTCATTGCAAGTTGATAAGATTTGTGATAGTGTTTCCTCAGTTTTTCCCAGTTTTTGTTGGAGTGCTGTTATTATTGAGTGCAGTAAAAAGAAGGGTTATTGTTTTATTGTGTTAAGCACTTTGTGTTCCATCTTGTTTGTAAGAAAAGTGCTATACAAATAAAGTTTGATTGTAGACTCTTGTTAGAAGGAAGAAGACAGTGTCCTGAAATTTGCATATTTGTAGGCCAAAAAAAAAAGAACTATATAAATGGAAAAAATACAACAATTTAAGTCATTTTCCCACCAGAATTTATTCCTGACAGAGTAGAGAAAACTTGAAATGAAGAGAATGTCTGGGACATAAAACTTATTGCCTCAGTATTTCTAAAATCCTGGTTGCACTATATGTTTACATGGACCACCAGTAAAAGCAGGATCTCACTTTCACACTGTGTGCTCATACAGTATCTAATCAGCTCCAGCACTTAGTGATCAGACCTGCCTGTGGATTATCAATGTGTTAATCTTTAGAGCTACTGTTGCTAAAACATACAACATCCATCCCTGGTTTTCAGCTAAAATGATCTCTCCCGTTTTATCTTTGAACAATCTTTGCTTTTGTGTTATAACTCAGAGGCAGACCGACCGAATACAATTACTCTACTATTTTTAAGAGCATCCCATAGCCTATGCCCATTTTGTTTTGCTGACCGCATTTTCCTAAGGGGCAGGTGGTCTGTCCAAGCCTCTTTGTACAGCCTTGTGGTGGTGGTGATGGTGTGTGTGTGTGTGTGTGTGTGTGTGTGTGTGTGTGGGGGGTTGTTAATATGAGGCTTTCAACATCTAATCCGGGGCAAGTCTCTTAGAAAAAGCTTATCCTGGGACTCTCCAATTTCACTGCTTTTCCAAACATCTTTTGGCATTAGGCTAGTTATTAATAAAAAAATAACTTGTTTAATAGAGCTAATTCAGTACCTTGCTTTCGTCAATTGTTCTTCCCTCTTCACTGCGAAAACTTGCTTGGTTATCATCACCCTATCTACCCCCCACTGCCCCTACCCTATTGCTGACAAATCCATACAACTATGTGCGACACAATGGCTCGGATTTAGCTGCTGGTCCAAAGCGAGGGTGGGCCAGGTGGGGGGCAGGGCCAGCATGGAAATTTCTGTTGTTTTTGTCACCACACAGATTTCAGACAAATCAAAACAACTGCCATCATCACCCCTTCCTCCCCACCACAACTCACATGACCTGTGACCAGTCATCACTTTTATGCTGGAAATGCAGCCAGATCAGGAGTGGTCAGTGCGCTGGTGTGGAGGAGAGGCTGCGTGAGCACTGGGGGCCATTGTTAAAAAAGAGCTGACAGCTTGGATGGGCTCTCATTTGATAGGCAAAAATATTGGCAGATCTAATTTGAAGAGCTGGGGTCACAGGCTCAGAGTGTGCTTTGTGATGATGATGTGTACTGATCCGATACATGTGTGCTCATACAGTTAAAAGGATCATTTAAAACAAATGGATCAGCTATTGTGACAGCCCTTTTGTGCTGTACAGTCACTATTCAAACTAACTTTGATTTACTATCACATTTCCCTTAAATCAATCCCAACTTTGACTTATACAGTCTTTTTCTGTTACTCAAATAAGATACAAAGGCCTATTTTGTTGGCATTTCATCTTTAGTTTTCTTTGTCAAAACGTAATTTTTTCGTAAAACTGTAAAATTCAGGTAAATATTAAGTAGGGCGGCAAGTACCGATTATTTTTCAAATAGATTAATGGTTTTGGCTATAAAACATCAAAAACAATGAAACGTGCCCATCAAAATATCCTGAAGCCAGAGGAGACATCATTGAATGTCTTGTTTTGCCCGACCAACAGTCCAAAACCCCCCCAAAATATTCAATTTACTATAATGTAAGTCTAGAAAAGTAGAAAATTCTCATATTTGAGAACCTAGAACCATAAACATTTGTTTTTACAATTTTTGCTCGAAAAATGACTTCAAAATAGTTGCCGATTAATTGATTAGTCGAAAAGAAAATTAATCGACTAATCGTTGCAGCACTAGTATGAAGGGGTACCCCAGCGATTTATTATTGCATTTCTATAAAGTTTGGGGACTCACAGGAGACAGATTTAAAAAACAATGATTAATATCGAAGCAGCAGAGGCTGAAATATCCTGAATTTTCATCTTTTAGCAAAGGTTAAGCTCCATAATTTCTGCATCCTACATTTCTCATAATGCAACTCAACAGCGTCTTTAATTAGACCCTTCTTGCCTTCGAAATCCCCACTTGTTTCAAACCCCAAACCTCAAGTTTTTCTGACCTTTCTGTTAAAAATTTCAAGTCTCAAGCCCAAGATGAGATGACATCACTACGACGTCATCTGGGTTATTATTTCAAACTTTGGAAAGCTCCTTCCAGAGCAACAGAAGACGTTATACAACTGTTTTCACAGGCTGAGTAGATGAGTAAACTGAACTTCATGTGTAAAATCAATGATGTAGCCTACCTATGTGTTCATTCACCAATCAAATCCTCATTTTTATCAGCTTGACAGGATAGCCACCAGTTTGTTCTTGTAGAATAACTTGGGGCTGGCTGGTGAGGATGCCCAGTGGGTTTAGCTCCAGTATGAAGACCAATGCATTATAGATGTACTGAGGCAATCAAACTCAATTATTTTGCATCAAAATTAATAGTCTTCTGGGCTTTGGAGTGTGACAGCATTTCACTTCCAGGACTCGAGAGTGCAGTTTGGTCCTGTGAGAGGAAATTATGATTGACATTAATGGAGGTTAAGTCCTCATGGTTAAAGGGTTGGAAATACGCTTATTTACCTTCTTGCCGAAAGTTGGGTGACAAGATCTGACAAGATCAATACCACCATCGTTTCTGTCCAGTAAATGTAAGGCCACAGCCAGCAGTCAGTTAGCTTAGCTGGTTGCCAGGCAACCGCACGATAAGGACAAGACTTCAGGAAGTCAATGCTCCTGGCCTGGGCATAGTCGGGCACATAAACCGCAACTTGTTTTTTTAACACTTGAGTATTTGTACGGATTAAGCTAGCTGTTTCCAATCTTTATGCTAAGCTATATGCAATCTGGCTGCTGGCTGTAGCCTTATATTTACCAGACAAATGTGAGGGTGGTATCGATCTTCTCATCAAGCTAAGTCTCAGCAAGAAAGCGAATAAGCGTATTGCTGAAAATATCAAAATATTAATTTAAGGAACTTTTTGATAATAATAACAGAGGTGTCTAATTCAAAGATATATTATTTAAATACATATCCGAGGACATTTAGTGTTTGTTTTTTTTAAATACCAGGTATTACCAAATCAGCTAATTTAGCTAGAAAACTCTGGGCCAAGATGAACCATAATGGATAGTAGTCACAAAACATCTGACTATTGATAATCTGAGGTAAGTTAAAGCTGTCATCCTCTGTGTTTCCAGTTAGGTAACAAGAGGCAGCTACAGTGGGGAGGAGATGAGAGCAGAGGAGAGGGGGCAATCAATTTGGTCACTGAATCATGATTTATCATACAGCACCAGGCCATTAGTGCCGCACATACTTTGTCACACTATGTAGAGATTGCTTGTCTCCATCTATCCAACAGGGTTTGGCCTGTCGACTAATGCTTAGTAGTTTGGAGGCTTTATTTGACATGAGTGGAAAACATGGCGACCCGGGGGGCTGTAGGGATGACGGCTATGTCAGATGAAGGCTTGATATCGGCTGACATGTTTAAAATGAAGCAAACTGGCACATAAAGCATGTGTTACCTTTTTAATGTTGACTCTCGCATTTGGTATAGGAACCAAAAATGTTTTAAATGAATAAATAAAAATACTAAAGGAATAGTTCAACATTTTTGGTAACTATGTTTCGCTTTGCTGCTGAAAATTTGATGAGAAGATCGATACCACTCTTACAGCTGTCCATTCAATATGAAGCTGGAGCTAGGTGCCAGTTAGCTTAGCTTAGCATAAAGACAACAAACAGCTTGCTTGGCTCATTCAAATGGTAACAAAATCCACCTACCAGCACCTCTAAAGCACACTAATTACGCTATATCTTGTTTGTTTAATTCGTACAAAAACTGATGTGCAAAATAAAGGTAGGATCCAGGAAGTCACTGCACCCGACCAAGAAATAGTAACACCCCCCACCAACCCCCCAAACCGTCGCTTTTACACACATGGAATTTTAAAAAAATACAACTAAGTATAGTGACCTTTAGAAGTGCTGGTAGTTACTTTCAGACAGAGCCAGGCTAGCCCCTGTTTCCAATAGAGCCTACTTATACAATAAGCTAAACACACACATATGTGAATGGTATCAATCTCCTTATCAAACTCTTGGTAAGAACACGAATATGCGAATTTCCGCAATATTACACTAGCGTGTAAAGATGCATGACTTGAATGACGCTTCACCCTGGGCTCATTACAGTGTTATCTGTGAGAAGGGGATCACCACTTGCATATAACCTTGAAATGACCTAAGGCGTAGCTTTACATAAATCAGCAACTGAGCTGAAGCTTATCCACCTGTTCCGTCATCAGAAGAATAAAAAATAAAAAATAAATCAGTGGAAATACTGCCTTTACTGTGTAACCACGGCAACTCCTCCCTCAAAATGCAACATCACCAAAGCCCCCTCTGCTTGAACCAAGCAGGAAAGGATACGCTGTCCGCCGCTTACCTGGCTTTATTAATAAATCAACCGGTTCACGTGATTAGCCCAACCCAGCACAATATTCTGCTACATTAACTGAGTATTTTCGACCGGGTGATTTTTTTTCTCCTCTCATCCGAGACGGGAGGGATGCTGCTGCTGCTGCTGCTGCTGCTGTGAGGGAGAGAGGTGAGCGCAGTTGGAAAAGCATCCCCCCCCCGCCCCTTCAAAGCTCCTCCTCTGTCGTCGGAGAGCAGAGACCGGTCACATTTTGCTCAATGAGAGCAAGAGGGCACAGGAGAGGATTTCCTAATTTCACCCGTCTGCCGGGCCGTGCGGCTGTTTTCTCGCCTCTGTCAAAGGTAAGGCATGACGCCGTCTGCAGCCTCTCCGCGCGTCATGCGCCTCGCCAGGGAAACTAATGTGGGGCTGTTTCGGTCGGGGATGATGGTTAGCTGTTTGTGTGATGATACAGCTGAAAGGGCGAAGGCGTTATTGAAGGGCAGACAGGGGAAAGAGTTGTCAGTGGAACTGGCATCTCAGACGAGCCGTTCAGCTTACAGGCAGCAGGCTGCGCATCATTGAAAAGTCAAACAGGACAGGATGTGTGTGTTTTTATCTGCTTTTACCTGAGCAGCGGCGTCATAGTGTTTACCGTTTTCACTGACTGTAGCCAAGTCATGTCCGTAAACCGCCGGCCTTCACGTTTCGTGATATTTTCACAGGTAAAAACAGATTTCGATTTCCGATTTTTGACTGCAAGTTGTCAATTAAATAAAAATTATCAAACCAGCAGTAGTAATCTGCCCATATAAGTTCTTCAGTCTGTTTGCTGCATCTCGTGGTTTGAACTGATCGTGAATTCGCCTACTTTATTTAAAATCATTGAATACACTTAATGGCCTGCAGCTATGTAAGTCTACTAAGGCCACATAATGGCCACAATGGATTGTCCTAAATTACACGTAAATGTTCAAACTTAAGATGTTGTAAATTCTTGATTTATTTTTCTAGAATATGTATTTCGTCTTAATTATAGAGATGTATGTCAGAGTGCTGTGAGGGAATGGCAATACTGAGACCATGGGATGATTTTAAAACTGAAGATACGCTTCAGATATGCATTTTAAGCTGAGTCCACGTGTCTACACAACATTGTAATTGGGAATTTCCTGTTTAATTTGTAAATGTAGCTTTTTTTTGGCAGTGGTCAGGAGTGGATTAGTCCTGATTTTGTAGCAGACTTTGATTATGATCAATGATGACTGGTTAATCTAGCCATTGTTTATTAAATTATTTCTTTTTAATTCATATAATGAGAAGTCAAAAATTGATTGCCCATCACACATTACCAGTTAGTCCATTTGCAATGTTATAACAAAGAGAAAAGCAGCAAAAGCGCACATTTTATAAACTGTATTAATGTTTTACATCAAAACTGACAAATTCGGATGATTAGGTGATCCATTAATCAAGTACTTGTTTAGTTCTCTGTGTCTCTTAACTTTGTAGCATCGCTGGACTGTTGAACCTGACAAAGACGGATCTTTAAAATACACCTTGTGCCTATGTCGTAGTATCGTATTTTGTTGTTCATTTGACACTCTAGAGTTCCTTTCCTGGCTCAATAATGATTTTTTTCTTCATTCTTTTGACATTGTCCAGCAGAGGCTAATATGAAGACACCATTTGGCAAACCAGACCCTGGAAAGCACCTACAATCTTTTCAACTAATTTGAAACTGAAGACAACACTATGCATTGTCTCCGGTAAAAACCTACTCTCCACTCTCCCCTCTCCCTACCTAGCCTTTGCGAGCGAGGACACCACAAGTTGCACAGACATGGGTTCAGATCAGCCCTGCATGGATTCAAGAGAGCGAAGGCCTACATTGGGTGCTGCCTGTAAGCGGCAGGGCCACCGGTGTATACGGAAAAAGCTGAGGCCAGTGCGAATCTTAGGGCTTGTCTTCAGCCTGGTGGCCTTAAGTGCCGTCTCCTTCAGTGCCTTGACCTGGAGCTCAGGGGGTCTCAGTGAGCCAGTGCTCCCCCAGGAGAGTCTCCACCAGTCGGCCCCACACAGGACTCTGCTTTTCACCCAACACCAGAGGGACCCTAATGTGTCAGCCGACATGCCAATAGCCATGAAATCTTCAGCAGATAGCAACGAGAGCCAGGGGGAGTACCCGCCAGACATTTTCACCCTTGAGGAGAGGCGCCAAGGGGCAGTAGTCCTCCACATGTTTGGCATGATCTACATGTTCATCGCCTTAGCCATAGTGTGTGATGAGTTCTTCGTCCCAGCACTGACAGTCATCACGGAGAAGCTGACCATTTCAGATGACGTGGCAGGTGCCACCTTCATGGCGGCAGGCGGCTCAGCACCGGAGCTTTTCACCTCCATCATCGGCGTCTTCATCTCACACAGCAACGTGGGCATCGGGACCATCGTAGGCTCGGCCGTCTTCAACATCCTCTTCGTTATTGGGATGTGCGCCATCTTCTCCAAGGAGATCCTCAACCTGACATGGTGGCCACTCTTCCGTGACGTCTCCTTCTACATCCTGGATCTGATCTTGCTCATCATCTTCTTCCTGGATAACATCATCTCCATGTGGGAAAGTGTCACACTGCTCTCAGGCTACGCCGCCTACGTGATCTTCATGAAGTTCAACAGCAAAGTTGAGGGCTTCGTCAAAGGTTGCTTGACCAAGAACCAAGTGGTAGAAGTGGAAGTACAGCCCAAGGTGAGTTGGTTCCTTGATCCGTTTTAGTTTTCCCCCACTTCCCTTCACCGCCATCTCCTCTGAAAATACAATTTTATATGAAATGTCAGACTATGAGGAACTTACAGTAGGTGTGTAGTAATGACTTTTAGCATTTTGGCAGATAGAAATGACCTTCAATGTCTCCTCTGGCATCGGAACACACACTCATCCTTTTACACATATCATGCAGCTGATGAATGAAGTCAGGCTTACTTAGATAATTGTTTCAGTTGAGCCAAAAATGAAACCAGTTTGTTAGTGGAGACGTGCTTTTAATTCCATGCATTATTTTTTGTTCTCATCAACCTAATGACCATTTTCAAATGAGATCAGTGTCTCACAGATGTCCTGCACTCTTAGATCATCCAATATGGAAGAGCCGATGCCAAACGTATGTTTTTATTAGACTGGGTTGTGTCATACACGTTCATTACTTCAGAATGAGGAAAATAACAGAAACTCATTAAGTGTGGAGTATTTCCAACAACTAAACTGACCAATGTGCATTAATGTGGTTCAAGCGATGCTGCACAGGGCCAGCATACAGTATTCCACTGTGGGATTAATAAAACACAGTCAAATGTGTAATTCTGGGTTAAGCTCTACAAATTGTGTCCCGGTCTGACAAACAAATCCTTTGGACAATCTCAGGAGCTATTTTTTCCCCAGTTAAAGATTTCCCACATACAGTAAATGCTGTATTTAAATTGCTGCATAAACATGTAAACCACATGCAGCATGAGTTGAACCACATACAGTAAATGGCTTCAGGATTGCTGCAGTAGTCTTGTTTGTTCCTCCATATTTGCTGTCAGGCAAGGTTCTTCATGTGCAGTCATTCAGTACAATATCTGAAACAGTGAATACTCCATAGACAAAAACAGTAGAAATTCTACTTCACATAACATTCGTTCCCTCAATGACAATTGAGGGCAAAAGACACTGCAGTGCAATTTGATACTGGTGTAGAGATTATCCGGACGGATTTAGGTTTCTTTGTGACATGAAATGGAAATGAAATTTTGAGAAAGTTGTATTGCAAAAGCTTTAATTAAATCGGGATTTATTCTAAGTACATAAAGGATATTTAAACTGCAGGTTACACAATGTAGGGGAAAGACTCTCGAGGAAGCCGACATCGCCATTTGATATGCTGTGTGTAGACCGAAATGCTAAAATTAAAGCCTCACTTAATTTAAAAATACAATGAAAATAGTTATTTTCTGTAGGTCCTATTTCTGCCACACTAATTTGAGTTGGGGCTTATTTGCAAGAAAAGAGTGAGAACTGAGGTGCACAGGCTGAGTGCCAGAGAACACTCAGGTGACCTTGAGCTGCAATGGATTCTGGGTACCTTGGCCAACAGAACCAATGTATGTGTGTGTGTGTGTGTGTGTGTGTGTGTCTGTACGTGTGTGTTGAAAAACAACAACTTTCTTTTGATTGGGGCGTGGGGGGTAGTGCAAGACAGATGAGTCGATCAAACCCCACCATCATGTCTCATCTCCTATGACGCCATCCATCTCCTCCTCTCTCTTGCACCTCTCAGTACCCTGCTTTGAAAACATATAAAACATAAAATAAATGAAATTAATTAATTAAAGGTCCACAAAATTACAGTCAATTATTTTACTAGATATAGGTTGTGAGTTAACCTCTTATATTTTGTAGTCTGGGTCTACAGGGTTAATAGAACCAGAAAGGCACAAATATTATTAGAATATAATCATCTAAACACCCTTTTTTAATCAAGCTTTGACACTTTGGGGACGCATGTATTTCAAGACACAAGTGTTATTTTGAGATCTAATTGGCAATTTAGCAGGTGTGTGTGTGTGTGTGTGTGTGTAAATTCATATATGAGTAATGGAGAGTAAAACAGCAGGGCAAGGACAAGGATGAGTGAGTTAACTCATTAAAGTGTCCTGCAAAACATGATCGAGGGTCTGGTTTTGTCTTTTCTAGTCTTTCTATTTTTAAGTGACATTCACTACTATGAACTGAGATCAGCTTTTTTTAATCATTTCACTGTCATAACAGAGCTCCAAGGTGTCCTCACTCCTCCATACAGTACTGTTCAGGTGTAAAGTATTGCATTATAAGGACAATAGGGCGTCATTTGACGCTATGCCCTTGAACTAACCACTTGATTATAATGGGCTTCCCTGAGATTATTTCATGCATTATGATATTGGGCTGTCCCCGTTTTGTGTCACATTGTTGCCATAGACAGAAACACAGGCAGTCAGCAGCTATAAATACCATATAAGATTCGATTCTGAGAGTAACATGGGCAGCAGTGTGATGTTCTGCATATAGAAGTCCTCAATCAGTTTTGTACTGTCTACGACCGCTGCCTTTCATCTCATTACATAACAGCTTGTTCTGCGACATGAAAAGTTTCTTTTGTGTAACTTGTTTATTCTGCTCCTGGTAACATAAAAATAGATGACTTTGTTTCTCTTATTTTCTTGGAAAATAATGCCTTAGCTCCCAGGCAGAGCGTTAAATGGTGAGAGCAGGGCTTGCTTTTCGATCATTTGATGGATCAGAGGTGTCGTTATTTATTTATTTATTTATTTATTTGCCCAGGGATGAGGTGGAACATTATCAATACAACACAAACAGAACTGTCAGATCTCAGTGTGGATGTTAGGTCTACTTAAAGCCATTGTTTTTAGCAGTTCAATAGTCAGCCTCATCAAAAGTAATCTGCAATAATCTCTCAATCCAGTTAACGCAACTACGAATGCTCCATAATGCTACGCACTTAGACTGACTTGGAATTACAGTAAGATAGGATAGCAAAGGCCTTTGCTTTCAGTGCGTTAAGTTTTAGACAGATGGGAGGAAGCTCAAGACCTCACATAGTGACAGCATGTGGATTGTTTCACGCTCTTTCCGTAAATCTTGGTTGTGCAAATGCACCTGAAATTCTGATGAAATCCATTATTACTGTATCTACTTACTACTGATGATGACAGCTTGGCACAAAGTTGCAGAACCTCAGTTCCCAGTCAATGAATGAAAATTAACTCTGCTTGCACCACAAAAACAAGAAAACGCTACCGTACCATGCTGAGAGCTAAGATCAGTTTTTTCTACTTCATGTGCCTTTTAACAAATTACATTAACTTTTTTTGGCCGTTTTGGGACAGCGGAAACAAGCTGTAAACACAACTTTGACATATCCTTTTCAGTTGATCAGGCAAAGTTGTTAGCAAACAGTTGCTGATTTACACATTCAGCAGACACAAAGAAACATTAGCATTCATTTGGAGTCCTGTTTTGGCCACCTAAAGAATTTAATTCAAATATTCCCTTTTATTTTAGCTCTAGATTGCTCTCCACCAACTCCTGAGAGAAATAAGTGACTCTTTAGCTGCTAAATACTTCACCAACTAGTCACTAACTTTGTCTGTCTGACATTTAGTGCTGAGCAGGTAGCGTACAGTTGTTCTTTCTGCCTGCTGCAGCTGAAAATGTCGGTATGAGTGCGGTGAGAGGGAACCAGACAGTAATGCTGTGGGCCATAAAACCAAAACAATGGGCTGAAAGACTTTGGGGGAACAGTAGAGTTGGGCGACAATTGTCTGCTGATTCGTCACTACGAGTGACCCCTTTCACATACACATAGCCTTTAAATCCACTAAAAATATTGATAATAGCAGCTTTAACTCAAAATTGGTATAAATCATTTCAATAAACTCGTGTAATCCTGCTTTAGAGTTGTCAGTTCAGTTGATCCCAGTGAATGATGTGATTTTATTGGTTCATCTTTGACCCAGACAGATGTTGGAAGGATGTATTTACCTATAAGTTCTGGCCTGATTGGTGTCTAATACCTTTGTTTACCTAATGAGTGCTTAGCTGCTGGTTAATCTCACAACAAGGGCACTGTGCCTTAGCCCAGCGAGTTAGGTTGCCACCTCTGCCATACTTAATCCTATGAGACACGAATCTGGAGACTGGCTGTATTTTACCTGCTGTCATCTACTTCTGTAATCAGAATGTGTCTTTTGTATGTGACAGCTTCCTTCATTAATTTAAAACAACTCAGAAGCCTGAGATTACACTGACAAATACTAGTTCAGAGGAATTATCATTATTTAAAAATACTGATACTGATTTCAGAGGATAGGGCTACAAAAGACTGCCTGGCCTCTAGAAAAACATTGCAGTGTAATGTAATCCAATGCAATATCCCTGCAACAAATACTACCTATGTGAAGCTTAAAATATTCACATGTTTATTTTAGGCTATAGTTTGTCTGTTTTTGTTATGTTTGCAGTATATGTGGTGTTATGCTGTTATCTTGTCACATCTGTCAAGTCAGCCCCCCTCTGCATTAGTGCCAAAGGGTGACTACTGTACAGTGTCACACATCTCGGCCCTGTGAGCTACAAGGGTTCGTAGGTCAAAGATGGCGTCATTTTACTGTGTTGTTGCTCTTAATTGTTGCACGTTCTCTTGCAGTTAAGCTTCTTAGTCTGGTGGTGCACAAAGGTCTGATTACTGAACACTCAGTCACTCAGGATGTGCAGAGGGGCCAAAGGAGGTCACCATTAGGCCTTTTCCGCGGCATCTGAATGCATTTTACGGCCACACACTCAGTAAATCCTTACTGTACAAATTGTAGAGACAAAGTTCAAGGTTGCAATCGAGCTAGGGGCTCCTACTTCTGCCTCACAAGCTTTGAAGATCATGGCAGCGCAAGATGGAGGAGTATGAATATCACTTGCTCTAGGTTTTCTCTGCTTCAGCGATTTATTTATTTATTTATTTTTTTACTGGAATAGCAACATATGTGTGTGGACTAGAGTTGACTTTGCATGCTGAAGGAATCAATTGTCCAACCCTTTTCTTTTTCTTTGTGTGTGCAAAAAACAAAAAACGGTACCAGTAAGCCAAGCCAATCAATGCTGACATCTTAAACCACACTCCACAGTGAATAAAGAAAAGCATTTTTCCATTCCGATCTGTAACACTTTTTCTTTTTCTAGTTATTGTAGTAAATTTGACCCTCTAAAAACCTCTTTTAAAAAGGGCAGTTTAGGCCTCACACGGCATAAAGTCAGATTCAGTCAGTGAAGGCTTGATCTGTCTGTACATGGCATTAGTAGCATATGCACATCCCCCCGCCCCCTCCTCAGGACCACCTCACCAGGCTGGCCCACGCTTATCTTGTTATCTTGTGGCCTCTCTCATTGTTTGTCTGATGGACTGACTGGCTGCTTTTGTAAATACTGGCTCAGGCAGATCAGATTAGCCAGCACTTTGTGCACTATGGTTTTATGAAAGACAGGGGAGTGACGAGCCCCCTTCTACTTGTTATGGTCATCGTGATACAGTTTGTCAGTAAAGTTGATGAAGTCAAAGTCATTCTGTTATTTTAAAGGAAGAGCATGGCCACATCTGACAACACATCACAAAAAACTAGTAGCTGAACAGTGAATATCATCTTACAATATATAATTAAGCAAAAGTTCATTACATAAAATCCATATGAGTGTGATGCCAGTATCAGAATGAGGAAATGAAATGATTGATAAGTGATAATAAGACGTTCAAGAAGGTGATCAAACAAGAGCAAAACATGTCATATAATGAATAGAGGTTGGAGTCTAGGTAAGATTCTGCACCCAACCACAATATTAGGTGCCTGCTGTCGTCAATGTTGGATAAGTCAGTGTGTATCGAGGCAGATGTTGGTTCTGCTGAGATGGAAGGTGCGACCTCTGATGTATTACCAAGCTATAAATAGCGTCACGGAGGCGAGATCTTCCATCAGGATGCACTTCAAAGATCAGTTACAAGGCGGGTACTGTGCAGGGAGCAGACTGTTTGTGTTTCCTCCCTTCTGTGTATTCACACATAAAACCCGGTGTCGCATGCTGCTCGTGTTTTATTTTTATCCAGTCCAATCCCAGTGAACCCTCACCTTTATACACTATAATTCCAGGCTGCACTGCATGAACTCCGTCACTAGCTGTTTATTTTAGTCATGTGTGACGTGTTCACGGGATTATCTCTCATTATGATGGATGTTAACCTAATTTTCACCAAAATCCAGATGTGCACTGCTGAACTCCTATAAAATTATATACTACAGCTGTTTCAGATTGCTACTTTGGGCTTGAATAGATTTTTCTGTAATAAAAGCACTTGCCAAGCTAATTTCTAGGAAATCCTATTGAAATAGCCATTTGTAATTATAGTAAAAGTATGGTTTGTCCAATACCCAGAAACATTAACCTCACTTGAAATAGGCATGTACAGGTTGTGAGCTACTATGGTTAAACTTTAAAAAATGGAATTTCTTTTTTTTAAATCATTTGTACGGTATGTGCCCTGGCACTTGATTTGTACTGTGTATTTCTGTGAAAGTGGTGAGAGTACTCATGTTTGTATCCTTTCAAAAAGAAAGTTGTAGAAGTAACCTTGATTTAAACTGAATGAAAAATAGGTAGAAGTCAATAGTGCTTGTGTGTGTGTGTTTCATGCAGGCCCAAGGTTACTGAGGGATAGGTAGAAAGAACAAAATAGAAGCACTCTACAGCAAATACAGAAGAATAGTTTGAAATGTCAAGTAGAGGAAAAATAGTGGTACTGATGGTTTGATGCCTAAATTATCAAGCAATATTTAACTTTAAAGACGCTAAGCTGAGCTGTCTTTGTTTATGTGGTCATTTGTGTAGCTTTAAGGTCATATATGCACATGGGTCTGCAAACACATACAGTATATATCCACTCACAGAGAGAAACAGAGTCGTTTTAGCACTCGAGCTCAGCCAGCGACAACAGAGCCAGAGTCCAATAATTTAAAAATAGAAAGCCTGCGACTTTGATCTCACCATGACGATGAGGAGTCCAAGTTTTATCATCTGTTCCAGCTGTGTCTCCTTGTCTAAGGAGGGGGGAGAGGGGAGAGCGCTACTGTAGAGCCAGTAATTAGGTTTTGGGGGTTTTACCTTGTGTCTGGGCTGTTAGACCAGTCAATAGAGATAAAGGTATCTTTCAGAATAAAGTAACAGGCCAATCAAAGCACACAGTGTTGAGTTTTAGGGTGGAGGGCTACTGAGACAGCGTTGTTTCCTTCACTGTCTCTCTTCTGTTGTCTACAATTATTCTGCGAGCTCTTCTGGCAGTGTCGTCGTTCCTTGCCAGCACTCTGCTTTTGTCCATAGTCAATTTACTTTCATTCAATGGTAATAATTGTGCAAGCGAAGTTCTCATTTGCATCACAGGTGCTGATGGCTGCTTTTTATGTCGTCCTCGATTGGTTATTGTACTACTTGGCTTCCCCCTCCATTCTTATCAGAGCGAACAGTGGCTCTTCACTGCCTCCTCAGTGTTGTTAATGGTTTGAAGGTCAGCCTGTCAAAAGCACAATGTACCCTGCTTTAAAAATAAGTAAAACAATGAAGCTTATTGTATTTGCCCTAAAAAGACCATTATACATACAAAATAGAAAAAGTAAAAGTCCAAAATTCCCTGGTTGCAACTTCTCACATGTTTTTTCTTTTTAGTTGTCTAAGGTCTTTACATTTCGACTGTTTGTCAGACAAATTAAGTCATTTTAATATGTTAACTTGGACTTTGGGAAACTGTTGTGGGCATTTTTTTTTACTATATAACTACAACATTTTGATTTCACTGTTTTAGAGGTTGCTGCAACCAGCAGCTAATGTAAATCAATGTGTTGGTTTCATTTGATGGCTTTATCTCTCCGACTTCATTCCAGGGGTAAAGCACTAGTTTGCAATGTCGTAGATCCCAGATTTGAAAACTCAGTGAGTAAATGTACAGCTAAGATAGCTGCAGCTCATCCCAGTCTACATGCTTGCTTTCTGCTCAGATCCAGTCACACTTCAGCATGTTCAAGTATTAGTAGCTTTCTTTTCTTTCAACCTAACTTTCAATCCTTCTCCTTCTGATTGTGTATGTATGTGAAATGTAGTGGTGTCAATTTACCTAATTGCTCTCAGCATTAAGGTCTACACATAATACCTTGTGAACAGGTCAAGAAAATAAGTCAAATAGAGTTAGTAATGCAGCAATAAAATTAATGCAATCTGCAGTAAAAAGACAAACCTTTCACTTTGAGTCCTGCCATTACATAGTTGAAGGTTACAACTACTCCTCATTCTTTTTAAGGCCACTCCATACTAAAGGTAACTCTGAAACAAGGGGAAGGGTTAAAGGGACGACTTGGGACAAAACTCAAGTCATCCCGAATGTACAGGGTGGTTTCCTGAAGTAGGTTGAGCTTACAGTTGTTCAAAGAGGCTACCTTGATCTAGCACTTGGGAACTGGCATAGACACGAACTACCAGATCGTTCAAAGCCGCCACATTTTACAGCCCACGCAGAGGAGTGGATCTCAATAGGCCCGGATCATGAAGCTGTTAGTCTTTAATGCTCAATGAGTGCGTATGTTGATGTGACCTAGACAGCCTGAATAGCTCTGGCTCCAGCTTTAACTGCTGTCTTCATTGGAGGCCATTTCTATTTGATTTGTCCATTGTTTGGACCAAGGAGTAATTTTAGCTCCTGAGGCTAGCATGTATTCAGATCATCGGATGTGATATATAATCTAATGTGGTTTTAGGGTCCTAGGTATACATTTTATTTTGCTATAATCTTTGGAATGAATGACGTGATTATTTTCACACACATGGCCCTCGTCTAGTTAGCTCAGTAGCTCATGGCCATGAAGGTCAAGGGATACATGTATCCAGATTTAGTAATGCCGGCCCCTGTTGCAAAGAAATTCTGGAAAACTTGAAATGAGAGATTGCTGGGGGTTTTATTTTCCTTTTTTTTCCCAAGGGAGAGCCTGAAGGTGAAACATTGAGGCTTGCAAGAAACTGAAAGCCCTATCGATCAAGGGCTATTTTTGAAAGCGGGGTCGAATTAGCTAATGTAACTGCACTGTAAAAGCATCATGTGAAGGGCACCAAGATCCCTATCTCGTAGGTGTATGGAATGACACACACAACCCAGCGAGATGGAAAACAAGCATATGGTTGGAGGTGGCTGAGGACTGGCGGGCTTAACTCCTTCCTCGGGGGGATTTTTGACCCTCGACATCAGCCTCACTAAGCTGCAGCAGCTGTGAACGTTACATCAGCTCTGAGAGTTGTGGTTCAAGTAATACTCGTAATTTGTGAGATTTCTGCGCAGGAAGGGAGTGCTGGTATATAGATCTCACAGTTGCAGACGGACCTGACACCACGCAGATAACCGTAGAGAATTTTAAACCAAATTTAAGAGAGTAAACTCTTAAAATTGAAGTGATTGCAATCAGACAGTCTCAAATGAGCTAATTAGAAAACACTCTGGGGCTCCGTGAATCTGCTGAAAGCCTCTCCTCCTCCGTTCTCGTCATAGAGAGTTACAACTTATGTCCATCACTGACGGACTAATGATGCATGAGGTTGCCCCCCAACCCAACCCCATCCCCACTCAAGCCCACCAAGGTGACCTGAAAGGGCTCTATCGGCATATTACCCCGTCTGTTCTAAATGTGACTGACCAACCTGACAGGCCAGCTGGAAGCTTCCTCCAAATACTTCCACCTCCACCTCTTCTCTAAGATAAGGGTCTTCTGTGTCCACACTTTGCCTCAGATAGGAGGTGACTGTCTGCTAACCGGCTGACAATGCAACAAAACAACAAAGCGACTTGCTTGTGGTCAGAGGTGCCATAAAGTAATAGTTGCTGCCTAGAACACCCAACCTCAAAACAGAATCTCCTGATGATGTGGGCTTGGCTAGTTAATATTTAAGTAGGATTTAATTGCAAAACTAAATTAAAACTGAGCTAAAGGATGAGTCTGATGATATTCTATGTTTCTTAATCATCATTGAGTCACACCATTGCACTGGGTGCCAAATCATTCATTACGATGAACATAGACACTGTAGTTAATTTTACTCAATCCCACAAACACTGTCCTGCTGTCGTAAATTTCACCAGAGCGCCAAATGTGTATTAATCTGCAGCCGAAAATTGTTCCAAGTAAATGCCCTATTTACTCTTGTTTGAGTAGTGTTTGCTAAAAAGTAGAGTGCCCAGCTGTTTTAGGAAATTACTGAGCCTTTTAAAAAAAGTGAAACTATATATTTGTGAGCCATTTTCAAAGATTTACATCTTCAGTAGGAATGAATGGGCTCGGGGCTGAGAGCAGGGAAATTGAAAAGTATTGAGTGATGTGGTCTTCTACTGGGATTTGTTGACCGGCCTTATCCTTTAAAATAAGACCAAATAAAAACTGATCAATTAGCCAGATCTTTGGGCTTAAAATAATAAAGAAAATGACTGTAAATAGACTGTTGTTGTTGACATTTTTAAAGGCATTACAAATAAATCAGCCGGGTAAGAAGGTCTGCTGGTTGGAGTACACACACTTAACAGTAAAACTTCACAGTCAATTTTGTGCATATCAAGTCTGTGCTCCTGGTCCCTTCAGTCCATTAAAAGTATAAGCTTCCTGGATCCATTTGTATAGACAGAGAAATCAGCTGTTCAGACATCCTGTCCCATGGCACCTACAGTATGTGTACCAGAATGCATAGCATTTTAGGTGTTGGAACTGTCAAAGCTAGATATTTACTAAGCCATTACCTTGAACTTCTTATCATGTTATGGGAGAGTTCCTGTTACTAATAAGATTATCAGAATCAAGGTGAACTTAATACAACATAGTAGGTTATCTTGGTTTCAGTTTACATTTATGGGAAACTGGACCTCAAATACTGGCGCTAAGAGAGAGAGAGAAGATTCATTGATGTATGTAGGAATACGTCATCAGTGGATGGCATGGAATAAACAACAGCTACAGCAATACTGAGAAAACTGGAAAGTACTGTGGATGCTACAGCGTAGACAATATCTGGAAAAAAGCAGGGCTGCCCAGTTGCCTCAGGGCAACTAGATTTGGGCCACTGTCAACAATTGAGTTTGTTCTGGTTGCCTCTGTTTGGAACTACTTCTCTCTATCTTTCAGCATCAGGAATTGACCAGGCAGTGAACCAGTACTGATATAGCTGAACCCAAACAAAAGACAAGAAATAACTTTATCAAAAACTCTTGGGGCGTGCAGATAAACAGGAGAGGACAGTCAAAAAAATCTGGGGCAGAGAGTGCTGCAGCAGGAGCACAGTGGGCACGCAGCACAATATAAATGCAGACTGCTGGAAGAAACTTTTGTTCATCCTTTGCTACAATCTCAAAAACAAAGAATCCTGTTCAGCCCTTTATTGTTTTCATCTGCAGATCAAAACCAGCTCTGATCTGACGGGAACGACAAACTACAGATTTGATCAGGTTTGCAGGAGGTTGTTATTCCACCTCTTGTATTTACTCAGCTAGAACATTACATTGACCATGCACCTTCTAAATTTAATCTGGTGAATAAATTGCTTTTGGAATATAATTATTGTTATTAACTCAAGATTCAGTGACACAAGAAATCTGACTTTACAATACATTACAAGCACATGGAGTACTGATAGGGAAATGACAATAAAATGACTTGAAAAATCAAAAAATCACATTCACCAGGAAAAATGACACAGCAGTTTGTGTTCCCCTGTTTGTCTCCCAAAAGCCTGAGTTTGATTGGTTCATGAGAGGGGGGAGTAAGAAGAAGCAATTTTGGCTTAGTCCTGGTGAGCACTGCCTTGTGGGAAATCAGCGTCGTGGCAGATCCTGTAATTAGTTCTGCTTGTTAGAAAAATGAAGGGGTTACTAATTAGCAAGTGGATGGCTTCTTGACTTGTTGTGCATCTTTTCCCTCCTTTCCTTGAAGATCATCATTATCGTCTCCAGGCAAAACGGGAAAGAGGGGGAGAGAGGGAGAGAGGGAGAGAGATGCTGCTCAGTCGTGCTGCTCAACAGTTTAGCTCTAACACGATGAATCTAGATGGACAAATCTCGAAGGGCTCTGAAAGACAGAATGCCTGCTGTAAGCATGTGCAGGCAAACGCCTGGAGCTGTGCAAGATTTCACTTTTCAAGTTTGCTTAACAAGCCAGGCAGTGTGGTTCTCGCATATCTTTACATACACAGGCTGACAGATGCTTTATTTATAGTATATCCACATCTACTACAGTTTATCAAGGAAGACATGTCAGCTCTACTGTGATGTAACTTTTGTCCCAACAAGCTAGTCTTGGCTTGTGCACATTATTCTTCTGTATTACCTTGTGACAACCATTAAAAAAACACTGTGAAGGGCCTGTTTAGGCCTGTCATTAATAGTTGCAATTTGATTTCAAATCTTAAGAAAATACCTTGTTGCTTGTTTAATCTTAAGTGTAACGAGAATTTGCAATTTTTCTGTGGAAATTACAGTAGAATGTGTTTTGTAATGACAGTAGAACCAAGTGTGACAGTGACGAGTAGAGTCCCCAATTATGGTCCCTGCCTTCGTATCATCCACATTTAGATTTTGGAATTTAATTCCCTCCAAACTCTCAGAAAAACTAGGGAGCTCCCTAAAGGTCACGGCAAGAATTTTTTGAGGACTACTTTTGCATTCCCTCACAATATGTTTTGTGTTACCTCGCAATACTTTTCTTCTTCCCTTCCTTGAGCCATGTGTCTATTTGGAATGGAAGGTAGTGTGGAGATTCTCTAGTTAATGCCTTTAGCATAGTTTATGGACACCTCACCTTATATGATGTCCAGTGCAAAGAAGTAATCAGATAGAACATTATCAAACTTCTGGGTAGGAGCTGTATGTATAAGGAACATTATTGCTTAGAGCAACAGGCCTTCTACCAAAACCTGTTTCAACACTGAAGGTTACTTAATTTGTTTTGTGCAAAGAACAGAGGACCCTGTGCAAAAACACAAGGTTTTCCAACTTGCATTGGTCTGCATTCCTGATGTATCTCTGCAAGTGGTTCAGTGCTGTCTGCTCTTTCTGTGACAGAACCACAGACTGTTTGCAGCATTTCAGTCACCTTCTTGTTTGTTGCTCTTTTTGAGTCATGCAAATACAGCACATTAGCTTTATGAGGTAGATTCAAGTGCACATCTGTAATTCCGCCTCTGGAGACGTCTCCTTTTCCTCAGTGAAACCCCT
The DNA here is from genome assembly GCF_020085105.1 of Siniperca chuatsi. NCBI lineage: Eukaryota > Metazoa > Chordata > Actinopteri > Centrarchiformes > Sinipercidae > Siniperca > Siniperca chuatsi. The sequence continues at coordinate 9,794,052 of NC_058063.1, forward strand.
CTGGGGTAAAGTACAGTACAGAGTACAGTAACTGATCACTTCAATAAAACCAACAGCATCCTGCAGATTACTGTACTGCTTTCTTCTGGAGAGATCTTGATCTAAGAATTCGTTTACGTTTACTTTCACAGTAAAATTCAGTGAGCTGATATAGTGGGCCGTTGTGCTGGGAGTAGCTGAGTGGAAATAGACACATGGCTCAGAAGGAATGGAATAAGAAATTTATTGTGAGAGAACGCAAAATTTATTGCGAGAGAACGCAAAATTTATTGTGAGAGAATGCAAAATATTGCGAGGGAAGGCAAAATATTGTGAGGTAATGCAAAACATATTGCAAGGGAATGCAAAAGTAGTCATCAAAAAATTCTCGCTGTGACCTTTTAGTGGGCTCCGTAGAAAACTAAGCAGCACTGAAAAGGAAGTTAAGTGGAAATAATACGGAAAGTGGCTAATAAGATTTATAAAATGTAATACTGATTGCTATCATCATAACTAATAGTATATCTAGAGTATATTAAGGATTTGAAGAATCAAGCACAGCTATGATGGATTTAATTAAACTCCACCACTGGCAAACTAGAAAGTGTGTTAAAAAAAAGAAGAAGAAGAAAAAAAGCCATTATTCTCCTGTGTAATTTGGCATGGATGTTGAAACATAAAGGAAATGTAAATCAAATTCATCCAGAAAGAGACCCCTTTTGTGCACTCAGATTGCATATGAGAAGACCTATAATCCGCCACTGATGTTCGAAAGTCAGGACTTCCAGCTCTGCTTTCAGCGTTTCACCAATGTGCACAGATTCCTCTTTAAGCTGTGGGCAATTTGAGTGGTGAAAGCGGAAGTATTTTTGCATGATGTCACACTGTCCATCGAAAATTCTCCGTAACACAGCGTTACATGCATATGGCTGCAGGGGGACATTTATCTTCCTCTGCTGATCTGCTTCCAAGAATGATCCTGATGTGACATTACGTAAGAACTGGAAGCCAGAGCTGCCGGTTTTAGAGAACACACAAACTCCAGAGCACATACTAATCTCCCTATGTGATTATTAGTCATAATATTTAACACTGGCTTAATGAGCGACCCGTGGCATAATCTCTATCTGGCACATTCACCTGTTCTCTCCTAACCCTCCTGACTTGCCTTTGAGGAGGGTGATTGGGAGTGAAATAGTATGATTATACCTCAAGTGTACAGGGAATTACCCTGAAGATATGAAATGGGGAAAAAATTAGGTTATAGTTGAATAGCTCTGTGGAAAATCTCAGGATTAGCTCAGCTTCTGCTCAATTTTTTTGGCAATTGTTTAATTTCAGCTCCTTCACTTCTGTAATTATTCTGTAGCTATACAGAGGCAAACCTAATATATGGTAAATTATGAGCTGTTAAACAGAAACAGTGGGACACAGTGGGTACTAACATTCACAATGAAACCAGCTCCCATGTAAATATTCTTTCAAATAAAGGTGAATTTTATTTGATTTAGTAAGTTTATACTTTTGATGTAATTAACAAAAGAAGCAATTTTACTATTATTTTTTAAATTCAGAAATCTTTTGGGACAAATGTCAACACCCACATAAGCTTTCACCTCATAAACCGGAGTTAACACCACACTCCTCCTTCCTGTACAATTATCAAGAGATTTGATATTCAATGCAATGCAGCGTCATTTAGCATGCAAATGAATCACTGGGTTGACAAGCCTGAAGGCCCTGTCTTAAAATTTGTATGGTTGCCCTGCATTTTTAAACACACACAAGGATCAAACTGGATAATTTCCTGCATTTCATTCACACAGCAGTGCCTCCACATTTCACATTTCCGCATTTCTGTCAGAAAAAATGTGTAGGCTGTGAAACAGAGCCTTAATATGCTAAGATCTGAACAAAAGCTTTGTGTTTGTTCCCTTGCAGTTAGAAGCAGAGGCCTTAAGTGACTGTTATTTCACACACACACACACACACACACTTTGTTGGAGATGAAATGGGCACAGTTCAGTCAGGCAGTTGGTGAAAGGCTTTTGTTTCAAAAATAGACTGTGTTACAGTACTGCACATGCCAAATAGGCCCGCTGAGAATGATGGCAGTGTATCAAGTAATTGTTAAAAGACTGGAGTCACTTTGGCATGATCTGGCACATACCCACTCTCAGAGGCAAATTTATAACATTAAAACTGGCAGCAATGAACATGCAAGGCAAAGTTTTAGAGTTTTTTGACCCTTCCAAAAAAAAAGTAAGTAAAGTAAACTAGTTTACTTTTCTGTTAAATATAAAGCTTCAGCTGGTTGATGGTTAGCTTAATTTAGCACAAAGACTGGAATCAGGGGAAAATAGCTAGACTGGCTCTGTCTATGCCTGAATGATATGCAAAAAAAAATCTTACTGCGATTATTTAGAAAGATACTGTCATTGCAATTAGTCACAATTTTAGTGGGAATGGTAATTTTTGCATTTCGTTTTCACTGAAACAAATATAAAAATCATAATGATGTGATTTTTGCTGGAGTCCATACCAAACAAGCATGTTCACTTGCGTCTGGAGAATATGAATTGTAGTCCAGGCATCTCTGTAGCACCACAATGCTTCATTTATAATGGTATGTTGTGACACATTTTACCTTTTATCAAAAAATTGCATCTCCTTCGGTTTGGATATTGCACTTTGCGATTTCGATTAATTGTTCAGCCCTAGCTCTGTCCAAAGGTAACAAAATCCAACTACCAGCACATTTAAAGCTCACTAATTAACATTTTATATCTTCTCCGTTTAATCCATACAAATAACAAAGTGTATAAATGAAAAGTTGTGATTTTACGGGTGATAATTGGCTGGGCACGTCGGTTTTGCACGAACAATTTGTATACAATGTGTCTCAGGCTAGCTGTGTCCCCCAGTTTTTGCCAAGCTAAGTTAAGCGGTCGCTGACTTTCCAAAATGTCAAACTGTTCCTTGTACTTCCTCCCTCTTGGTATGGCCCTGTGATTTATGGAGAAGTCAGAAATAATCGCATTTATATCAAATGATATTCTGCATCATCTTTTAAAAAGGTGCTAGCTTTGCCGGCACCACCATTCAGAAACATGAGTGACTTGTTCAAAAGTGCAAGAGCTTCCACTCCAGTTGTGTCATAAAGTTGAGATTTCTATCAGTGTTGTTAATTTTGTTGTTTAAGGGTAGTTTTTATGAAACTATGGTTGATGATTATAGGAATTGATTGAATTAAAGGAATAATTCGAAATTTTGGGAAATATGCTTATTCACTTTCAAATTGATACCACTTTCATGTCTGTAGGCCTACGGTAAACATGAAGCTACAGCTAGCAGCTGGTTAGCTAATTTGTCAACTTGTCCAGTTTACACTTTGATTGTTATATAGATTTAACAAACAAAATATAATGTGTTAATTAGTGAGCTTTAGAGCTGCTGGTAGACAGATTCTTTGAGTTAAGCTAAGTTAACCAGCTGCTGGCTGTAGCTTCATATTTACCATAACATAGACGTCATAGTGGTATCAATCTTCTCATCTAACTCATGGCAAGAATGTGAATAAGTTGTATTTCCCAAAATGTCAACCTATTGAATGTCATTTTACTTTTTTTTTTAACAGCTCCAGTGAAAACAGTAGTTTCATTTGAAAAGTTTCGTCCCTGTTTTACTCTTCACCATTACTCTACTCTACTTTTTCAGTTTGTACAAAGATACGCCAGAAATTCTGATAGGACTTGATGTTTTTGACTCAAATGAGTGAAATTGAAATGACGTTTTTGAATGAATTTCGAGGAAATTTGAGCAGACATTCTAATCTTGCTCAGCTTGCGACTGACACAGTAGGCAGGCACAGCGGTTGGGAGGAATCTGTCCCTCAAGTCTTGTCTACTTACATTACAGTCAGTCATCACGATCACTGTAATGTGCCGTACTGTCTCTCTGTATCGTCTTCATCTTGTCTGTGTGGTTGTGTGCGGCATGCTTCACATCTATGTCCTGTTTTCTCTTTCTCTCCCTCTCCACCCCTTTACTTCTTCTCTTTGTGTTGGATGAGAAGGCAAGTCCTGTGGCGCCAGAGGATGACGGCAAGTTGTCGGTAGGTCCTGTCTGATTGACACTCTTCCCTTCTGCTTCTGCGTTTGTCCCTGTTTTTGTGTAGCTGTAGTAGCGTAACTTGTGTTTCTCCCTCCATACTGTGAACAAGACATGTACAGTGTAACCTTCAGCCTCCCTGTGTGCAGACAGTAGCTCCGTTACATTTTGTACATGGCATGCAAAAGACAATCGAGGAAGGAGCATGTATTTAGAAAAGCTAAGACTCTTTTAATGCTTGTATACATCCAAAAAAGAACACCAAAGTGTTTAGTTTTCATCCATATTGTAAAGAAAGAAGATAAAACAGAGCAGCAGAAGGAAAATCTTCAGGGTCACACCGAGAAGCCACATCTTACACAAGCCCTGCCAGTCTACATGTCTCCCTTGCCTCCCGCTTACACCCATATGGGCCTGTGAATTAGTACTTGACACCTCCTGTGCCTACGCATCACCTGTGGGCAGCCAAAGGGGGACACACTCCAAACAGCTGCCACCTGCAACGGTGCCTAATTTTCTACATTTCTCAAGTTCAGCTTCAACTGCTGGAGTGACCTCGGCGAGGGTTGTTTTGGATGAAAAAAACTCATATGCCACTTAAACTGTGAATGCCTGTCTCAACCCATGGGGCTTATATTTTAAGAAGCTGAGGCACTTAATGATAGTTGTATTGGGTTTCAGGTTCTGCTCAGGGGTTTTGTGCAAAAGAGGATTAGGTAATCATATTCCAAACAGCTTGGATTTGAAATGGTTCTAGTAGAGTGCTTACAATTTATAGATTGATGTTAATATCAGCATATGTGCTTTATGACAGAAATAAGAATCAGTTGTTGGACCAAAATTATGTCTTCTTTTTTTTTGCTAGTAGGAAGTATGTTCTAGGTTTGAAAAAAAAAAAAAGTCCAGCAGCGGGATGTTTGATTGACACCTTGTTTCTCCTTTCACAGGCCAGGCCTCGACTTCAGAGGGGGGGTAGTTCCGCCTCCCTGCACAACAGCTTGATGAGGAACAGCATTTTCCAGCTGATGATTCACACGTTGGACCCTTTAAGTGAAGGTAAGACAGTCAGACAATAGAAGCATAGAAAACACAACCCTTCAATGATGGATTTCACATGTGTAAGTCTCTAACGCGCAGGATATACAGCACAGATGTTCATTTTACTGTCCATAATTGTTTATTTTCAGGTTGATCTTGCCTTGTCATCATTCTTGTCTTTTTCTCTTAAAATGACCTAAATCCTTTTTTCAGATGTATCGGAAATGTGCATCAACCACAAATTCAAGACCTTTTACTGGAATAAAACTATGTTATGAGCACATAAAAGATGTTCATGCCCAAAACTTGAGCTCACATTCTTAGCTACGAATAACCAAGCATCCATATGGTGTTTTTGGCAACGTTTTTAATTCAGTCCGCAGTCCAAATAATAATTTTTAAAAAAACTTCAAATCCAGTGTCTCCACCATTAACATTTAGAAATTTTGCTTTAGCCCCTATATCCCTTGACTAAATTGATCCCTTTAAAAAAAAATATTCTGTACGAAACAAGGTGAGCTTGGTGCTGTGTCAGAGCACAGCTGAGGTCTTTAATCCAAGATGAAGGCCTATTAGCTTAGCTAAAGGAAATGTAAAACGGCAGTGTCAGTGCTCGGCGCAGGGGATGAATATGTTAATACGCTGGGGGAGGTGCAGCGTCATCCCATTCTCAACCCACCACTAAAAGACGAAAGGAAAGAAAAATTCTGGCAACAGGGGTTTGATGAGGATTTGAACTTAGAATTTGTCATTAGAGTGGCTTTTTTTTTAGCTCTAGTGAAAGGTCTTGGATGTGGAAGCAGTATCTCATGACGCGAATCCTAATCCTAAAAAAATTAATATTAATGTTGAAACTAATTCCTGTTTTCCAGATGATGTGTTTTTTATTCCCCTTTTCCCTTCAGTTTTTATTTAAATGTATTACAGTGTATTGTGTGTTACTACAGAAAAAAATACCACATAGGACAAGGTCAAAGAATAATTTAGCATAAAACTATGGCCAGACTAAACATTTTCCCCCCTGGATGGATGTGATCGCATTAGCAGACGACTGCTCAGTAGTGAGGAGGCATTTCAGCTTTCTCCGAAATGACTGTACATTCCTTGAAAGCCAAACCTAGAATGAGTCAGCTCAGGAAAGATTAAAAAGCTGTGCCAAGACAGGCCTTAAAGTGCCAATTAACATGTATCAACTTGTTGTCGTACACTGAATCCAAGGCGTCCCCGTCTCTGAGTGTATTCATCTTTCCATTTCGGTGATTAAAATGTAAATCATAGCTTGCTAGTGGAATGGAAGTCTACATGGCCAGTCGTATATGTACAAGAGAGGGTTATGCATATTCCTCCCTGCCTCTCCATGTAGAGCCATTTGTCATTTGGTCTTCCTGGGGGCATCTAACATGCACTGATGATGGTAGACTGAAATATTTACTGCTTGTTTGGTGATGTTAAGATTGATAGACTGGATTGTATTTGCAAAAGTCTAGAACCACCAACTTTTTTGTTTGTGTTTGGGTCTAGATCGCTAGCAAGCATCTAGAAATTCACGTAAAAATTAGTTTACTATGTGTTAGTAAATATTTTGTTTCTTAATAGTGGAATTAAAATGGTCAAACTGGCAAATTCTATGTAAGTAAATATGAATGCAGCAGAAATGCAAGGATGTTACACCAGATTTGACTGATGAGTCTTTTACCAAATTACTGACTGGAAATGAATGCGCTGAAACAACAACTACAGTGTGACATGACACGAGGATTGAATTCATTACCACAGAGAACAAAAGCAACACTTTGGGTTTCAGTTTGATTTGAATATATTATTTAGAAATTTCCATGTAGCACGGTGGAAGTTTTCACACACTCCAGTGAACATATAACAATGATATCAGTCTTGAGGACATTTTAAAATGCTCTCATCACACGCCTCATTCGTTTAGTGCGTTAAATAAATTCATTGATATATTACCGTAAGGGCCCAATAAAGGCCGGCCCCATTCAGAGATGAGTGACTGTGTTCTATGCACATTTACTGATATCATTAATGCAAAGGAGCATTTTGTTGGTGAGCTCTAGCTTGGAGAGAGACGAACATGTGCATCCATCAAAGATGGAGGCTGTGCTGCTTGTCCTTGTGTGATCTTAGGCTTTTTAAGTGAAGCTCAGAGAGGCCGCTGGGGAGATGGCAGGACTCCATCCATACATTTTTCATAGACATTTCTCAAAATAAAGTCTTCCGAGCCGAAGGAAAGTCTGAGGTGGTTTTGTTAGTGTTGGGAACTGGTTACCTTTCACTTAGTTAGACTTTTAGAGTGGGGGTAGTTAGAGGTTTGTGTGTGTGCGTGTTTGTGTTTTTAGGGTTTTTCCTGGCTTAAACACTAACTCTTCACTCCTTTTATTGCTCCTACAGTATTTGATCTGTATTGTGGCTGACCAAACACATTTTAATTAGAGTATTTTCCTGCTGCATTACCCCCAGTGACACCACAGTTGGCAGTGATACATTTAATGCAACACAAGGAGGTTTAATGTTTGCAAACATGGCCAGATTTTGGTTAAGACAGCATGGAATCCAAGGGAAAACCTTGGATAATGTTGGTGGATGTCTGAGAGTATGCGTGTGGGCATGCATGTGTCTCTCTTAAAGGAATAGTTCGACATTTTAGGAAATACGCTTATTCTCTCTCTTGCCGAGAGTTAGATAAGAAGATCTATACAAGTTTCATATTTCTCCGTTAAATATGAAGCTAGAGCCAGGTGGTGGTTATCTTAGCTTAGCATAAAGACTGGGAGCAGGGGGAAACAGCTAGCTCTATCCAAAGGTAAGAAATTCCCCCTAACAGCACCCCAACAGCTAACTAATTAACTCCTTGTATCTTGTTTGTTTAACGATTTGTGTTGTCTTTATGCTAAGCTAAGCTTGTTGTGGTCTACCACAACTTAATTTTTTATACTTACTTATATACTTGTTTTTGTACGGATTAAAAAAGCAAAATATAACATTTTAATTAGTGAGCTTTAGAGGCGGTAGGTGGATTTTCTTATGTTTGGACAGAACCAGGCTGTTTCCCCCTGCTACCAGTCTTCGTGCTAAGCTAAGCGTTCCCTGGCCCCAACTCCATATTTAGCGTACAAACTTAAGAGTAGTATCAATCTTCTCATCTAACTCTCGGCAAGAATTTTAAGTTAAAATAATTTATTCAGTTTACTAGCATAACGTAATGGGCTATTGACTGTCATCTTGGAATAATACCTATCAATGATTTAATGTGAGCTGTCACACTAAATATCACCTGGATTTATCTTGTCTCTGTTTCTGTCTTCCTATCTCTTTCTTCTACTGTCCCCTCAGAATTTGCTGACTCTGGTGAGTTACTCCTCTAATTTCTGTACACCCCCTTTACCCTCCCCACAAAAATCTGTTTGTTCTCATTCCAACAGCCTGGAGAAAACTCTCTTGCCCGACGTTGTACATTTCCCAAGCGCCGCTGTGCTGTGTATGTCAATTCTGTACTGTCCATCCCTACAGACTCTCTCTTTCAAATATCTCATTCTCTTCTGTGGATGTATTCTCCCTGGAAACCCTCTGTGACCATTTCTGCATTGCTTTCCCCATTGTCCCTAATCCTCTCTCTCCTCTTATGAACTCCTTTTAGTTCTAGCTTTGTATTATCGCTCTCTCTGAGACAGGCAGAAACCCAAAAGGAGTGATTTTGGCTTTCCCTGTCCCTTTTGTCCTGCAGCTTTTTTTTTTTTTTTTTTTTTGGGAAGTTTGTGAAGGTCTTTTACCCTGCAGACCTTTAGCTAAACAGTGGGGTAGGAAGAAGATGGAGTATCACATCCTAGGTTTCTCAACTTGATAACATTAGTGCTTAGTTCATGAATTTGTGTATTGGGCAGATGGAGAATGTTGTCAGCTGTTTTCTCAGTCTTCCTCACATACCCTTCGTCAGGATTCAAAGTCAATAAGAGCTTGACAGAGTAATTAATGGCAGTGGACTAAAATTTGTTTCCCCCCCACAGCCATTTACAATTAGCTGTTCCCACAAAACTATTATCGATTTGGGTATTCACATGTTCCTTGAAAGATACAGTAGATGTTTATTCAGCATCCAAATTACATCTAAGAACAACAGCTTTCTTGTTCTTGTTATCGTGAATGTCTTCCAGTTTAATAATATACCTTTTTAATCCTGCGTGTTTTTCATCGGAGAGAACATTGTAATAGTCTGGTACAGTAAGTTCCAGGCACAAGTGCTTGCATCTCTGTTTCCATCAGTGTACAGCTACAAACAATATCACTTAGGAGTGGCATCAAATATTGAACTACAAAGAGAGATGAGGAGGGAGAAGGGCAGAGTGGCTTTCACTCTACTGTCTGAGCCCTCAGTGGACGGCTGAAACAAGCCTCCAAAAACAGCACTTAGAATTCAGACTGCGTGCATGCCTTTGGCTCAAGCCCTTCAATAAGATTTATCACCCCAAGATCTGAACTCTGGTGGTAAGTCTGTTCATATCCATAGCTGAAAGTTGACCTCAGTAAAGAAGATCGGTCACAGACCATAAAGTAGTGGTACATTTATTAAATGCATACATTTTTAACAATAATCTACCACAACTAACATCACTGCTCTGTGATGATGTAGTGCAGCACTATAAATATGGCGGCACAGACCAGCGATCTCATCAGATGCCTCCCTGCAGATCATTATCTCACTGAGATAGACTGGAAATATCGCTCACAATGCCAGTGTCTTTGTTGATGTTAGGCCATTTTTATTGAGCAGACGTCGTACAGTACCAAAGTCCTCCACAGGCTGAGCATAGAGGGGACAAGGTCATTTGGGTAAACCACAATACACTCATGTTGGCAGACACTATGCTTATTAAGCTTATTGCTTGGGTAAACTGTTGAGACAACAGAGGATGTGGCTCACTGTTTCATTGGAAGTTTTCTAGTGTGTGCATCATTTTGTGAGGACGTAATTCACACCCAAACAGGACGAAATGAATAAGCAAATGAGGAAACAATAAAGGAAAAGGAAACCTAAATTCGGAATTATCTACGCTATGACTTTCCTTTATTTTTATAGGCATTTTGTGTGAGAGGTAAATCCATTCATCCACCAACATTTCCACTTTGCCCAATACTGCTCCAACCCACCCCCACCCCCCACCCCCAACACCACCCACCCCACCCCGCCCGCAGTACTGTCTGTGTGGTGACCCAGGACCCCATTGATCACATGGTTCAATAATGCACTCACTCTCACTGACCTCCCACCCCTTCGGCAACGGAAATTTATTTTCCATTTATTCAGATATAATATATTGACATTCTGCTGTAGGTTTTTCTTTATTTGTGTCAATGTAACGCTGTACATACAACATTTTTAGCAATAGACTGCATATAAAGCCGACATTAAGATGTCACAATGACAGGCATATGTTTGAAATGGTAGCATCGTCATGTGTATTGATGTAATAAATAATATACTGTATTTGCAATGTAATGAGACATTACTGACATCTTTTCATGTATTGTTAAAGCACAACTATTTATTTTTCATATGTGCTGTATATTAATATTTTAATTCAGAAAAATAGGTGGTCATTTTGTAACATATTGTTGAAGAAAAATCACAATATAGACTACTGACATGTCTTACAAAATATTCTGTATATGGAAGTCCTTATTTTTTAAAGGAATAGTTCAACATTTTGGGAAATACACTCATTGGCTTTTTTGAGAGTTAGATGAGAAGATCAATATCACTCATGTCTGTAAGCTAAATAGGAAGCTGCAGACAGTTAGCTTAGCTTACCACAGAAACGGCCAGCCTGTCTCTGTCCAGTGGTAACAAAATCCACCCACTAGCATCTCTAAAGCTCACTAATTAGTATTTTTTGAGACCCTGTCAAGAAATAGTCACATAATTCCACAAAAAACCCCACAAATTGTTGTTTTTACAATTCAGTTTGTACAAATTAAACAAACGGGGTGCTAGAGGTGCTGGTAGGCAGTTTGCCTTTTACCTTTGAACAGTGCCAAGCTAGTTGTTTCCCTCTGTTTCCAGTGTTTGTGCTAAGCTAAACTAACCATTTGCTGGTTCCAGCTTTTTATTAAGGGGACAGATATGAGAGGGGTATCTATCTTTTCATCTAACTCTTGATAAGAAAGCAAATGTGTGTATTTCTCAAAACAATTTTTAATATATTTTAATGTACATAGGAACCACCGCTTATCTAGTACATATGGCCTTAAAACCGTGTCCCCCATGATTTTGTTTTGATAGATAATCGTACCTTCAGTATCTTTTGTAACTGTGACCAGCCAACCAGCACCTATCAATCCATCATCCCCTCCAACCACAACACCACAACACCAACACGCACACATGTCACACCCCCTCCCGCGGCCTCTGAGCTCACCCTGCACCGGGTGGGTGAAAGAATCAATGTTAAAAGCCTTTTTGCTTCAGCACAGACTGTGAATTTCCGTGACACCCCAACCCCCAGCACACAGAGCAGGCATGCACACACACACACGCACACACTCTAGCACGCAGCTCACCAGAGGTTTAGAGGTCACACCTCAAGGACAAGAGGGCCCCTGGTAAACAACAACAAGCCTCCCTCCCTCTCTGGTTGCAGAGGGCAAACAGACGACTGCGTGGGCAGTGATTGTGTCGTGGGTTAATTGCCCTCAGAGCAGCCTCAGTTAGAGGCAGACCCTGCACTTCAAACCCAAATCGCCTAATCATATGGGATTGAGGCACTTGTCTGGGAGTGCAGCAGATGAGCAAGACACTCTGCAGTGGGATGTGTTTTCATCTCATTAGACTGTGCTTTCAGGGCTGCCAAGTCTCGCGTTTGGCATGGGATTGGCACCATAATCTTCTCACATGTGAGTGGAGTGGTCGCCCACTGTTGGACAGAGTTGGATATTAGTGTGAGTGCATGTGGGTTTGTGGATGTGGGCATATACAGTACTGACAGTACTGTACACCTACTGCATGTACAAAACTAGAAATCTGTGCTTGTGAAGAGAGTTAATGGGTCAATTTACCCAAATGACAAAAAACACGTTTAATTTACTTAACCTAACAAAAATACAGTTTTTCCAAGTTCAGCAAAGAAAATCCTCATGGCATTAGTTCTTATTGTTGAAACGGGCAGAACAGCTCCAAGCCTCTTGTACTTCACTGCTATCACACCAGGTCATCAAGATGGATAATCTTGATGACCTGGTGTGATAGCAGTTTGAAACTGGTGAAAGCAGGTAGACAGGAAGGTGCCAAGAATGGTCTATTTCTGTGGTCGAAAGTAGTTCCAATGAAATTGATCACCTGGGCAAATAAAACAAAAGCTCTCTGCATAGCTAGATAGAGATGTTTTTTGTAATTTGTATGAACCAACCCTTTCAAGTGAGCACTGTATTTTGTATTTATGAAATATTACTTATTACTCAACGTACAAATGAGAGAATGCTGTCATTTTGGCTTATTTTGCTGTATACATCAATACATTACAACAACCAGCAATATTTTTAATGTTATTTGTAGCAGCTTTACTAGTATCTGGCCAAAAACTAGTGGTGGAGAAAATTGGAGAGAGCAATGTTAAAAAAAGAAAATCCTCATGACATTAGTTCTTATTGTTGAAACGGGCAGAACAGCTCCAAGCTGCGAGCTACTTTCAAAAGACAAAAGTGCAGTGTGGGAGGCAGAGCCTTGTGGTCCTGTGTCTTCTGTTCTGCTGCTTCATGCTCAGCTGTTGCTGCAGGTTTGAATTCCTGGCTAATTCATCATGCAGATGTGCTGACCGTCTATTTACTGTAGCAGCAAGAAACTGCTACAGTAAGGGAATCAAATTAATTGTTCGGGTTTCATTGTGGATATAAAATGCAGAATCATCAAGCCTTTGAATAAGCTTGCGTGCAGAGGAGAGGAGGACTCATCTTTTTGTTGCATGTTGACCCAGTAAATTCTCTTGTGACTTTCTATTGTGTTTTTTAGTATATCATTGTATGAACCTCTTATTATTTTTTTCTAGTATACTGACTGCCCCTTCCCCCTCCCTATTTCTCGCAAATCTTCTCTAATAGCCCTCTAACCTGTGTCATTGGCAGGCTCTTAATCAGACCGAGTTACTGTAATACTATAATGTATTTTATTTGTAATTCAACCCTTGCCGCTTTGTTTTGCACTTATGCAGTGATGACTCAGAGAGACTTCGTCTTTCTGTATGTCACTCCTGGCTGTCTGAGTGTCTGTACAATATGTGATGTAGAACCAGCAGACCTGTCTTGTTCTGTCATGTTCACTCTTTTCCTTTTCTCTGTGTGTTCGTTGCCTTACCCTTGTCTTTTGCTGTGATGTTGTAGAGCTTGGGACTTATGGGAAACTAAAATATTATCACTCAATGACTGAGGAAGGTAAGCCTGCAAGTTTTCACTTGATTCTTTGAGTCAGCTTCTGTCATCTCTCTTGGTTTTTCTCCATCTTAACCATGAAACAGCACCTCCAACCCCATTTTTTTTGTCTGCTGTGACACACAGTTTTGGCTTTTAAGTTTGACAACCTCTCTGAGATTTCACTGACATAAGTGCAAATCATGGTAGCCATGTCATTTTTTTTTAAATTTACTTTTTATTCTCATTTTTTTTTTTTTGGCTTATTTTTTTATTTCTTCCCTGAGAATATGTTCATACATATTGTGTGTTACTGTGTGTAGTGTTTCTATGGATTTTTATTCTATTAACAAGATATTTTAAAGTAATTCATATGTTGTTTGTGTTTGATTCTGTGAGAAAGCCACTGCTTCTTTGGATTCATCAAATTTGAAGACATTTATTATTATGCAGGCTGGTAAACCCACACACAAATGCACTGCATACCATCCCATGCCCCACACGCAGAAAACACAAGGCACAAGATTTTCTTTGTCTTTTTCTTTTTTCCTTTTGTCCTGTTACCCATCCGCAACGCTAAGAAATACATCATCCATGCTTTAGCACTCACTTGGAGGTTCCACTTGCACCAGCAGCGGGTGCACACACGTAAGATGTACATTGCTGAATTTGGCAAACTGGAGTGACTCATCCACCCAGTGGTTGTGTAACAGGCAGAGCTGACAGGGAAAATGAGCGGCTGTGTAACGACGGCTAGGGAAGGGCTGGACTTGGTTATTCTTAAAGACTCTGCAATTGCTTCATCGTTATGCAAATTGGGTGGTTCTGACAATGTGTGCACCTTAAATGGACCTCCTAGGAAACATTTTGTCTACACTGCACAGACTGAAGACAGCCATTTAATCAAGAAGAACTTGATCTTTTTTAGTTGTTAATGTTAAAGCTTTTGTCTGATCCTAAGCAATGGGCTTTGTTTGTCTTTGTACTCACTTTGATTCACGCACCTTTTAAGGAACTGTGAGGTTTCTTTTTTGTTTGACTTAGAACTAAAGCATGATGAAATTTCAAACCGTACCCTACAAAGGCAAAATGCAGTAACTACATATTTTGTTGCTGACTAATAGTTGCTGACTTTTTGAAATGCATAATTTCTGTGAATAAATATTTTAAAATTTGCAGCAGCTAGAAAGCTATATCAGGTGAAAGGTAGCTAGTGACATAGACACAGCTAGCCTTAGCTAAAAGCTAAAACTAAATATACTTTTATATATATTTTTTTTCTTAGCTTTAAATGAAAAATATCCATTCTGTTGAACTGACGTCTTGGTAATTCAGTTTGTTATTCCACATAGCTAAATGAGGCAGTAGCTAAATGCAGAAATGATGGAGAAAATAAACCTGGCTAAACTCCTGCTAAAGCTAACTAGCTTAGCAGATCTCAGCAGCTGTTATCTCAGCTTTTGACTCTAGTGGAATTCATGCAATTGGGAAATTCTGTGCGATTTTCTACCTTTTTAAATCACCATAAATCATCATAAATACATTTATTATATTGATTTCAATATAAATATTGATAGTAGATGGACAGACACCTAGCAAAACAGAGATTAATTTAATTCCTGTGGACTGTAAACAATCAAACTGAAGTTTATTTTCTCAAACAAACTGGTTAAAATAGACAAGAAAGCCGAGAAAATGTATTTTATTGGTAGATACTGCATTTTGCCTTTGCATTCTGTGAGGATTATCCAAAAGCAGAGTGCAGTATCTGCATTTAGGTAGGGCCTATTATGTAGATTCTATGGCAATAATTTCTTTTGCTAAAGTAATCAGCCTAAAAAGGCATAAAAAAAGGCATTACAACCTTCCTTTCTGTTATGCACTTTGCCAACCAGCCTGAAAATGTTAAACCCTTTTCTTCTCAACTTCCCCACTTCTGTAGTAATGCTCTCTGCCTATGTAGGTCTTCGTAGAAATATTTTCACAGCCGGTACTGAAATGACTTTCCAGAGTCGTTTTCTTCAACATTTAAGAATTTCCTCTGAATACCTGCAGCAGAAAGCCCAATCCTGCTACTTGTATTTATTCCCAAGCAGAGACAATAATCTCACACCCACATTTGTATAAATACACACTTGCTACCATACACAATCAACTGACAATGGCCGCCTAAGGTGAGTGATGTCAAGCAGTGCAATGTGTGATGCCGTCATGTGAAAATGTGCAGTATTTGTGTGTGTGTGTGTGTGTGTGTGTGTGTGTGTGTGTGTGTGTGTGTGTGTGTGTGTGTGTGTGTGTGTCTTCATGTGCATGTGTGTGTGTTGAGGCGGGGAGGGGCTCTGTGTTGCCAAATAACAAAGAGACAAAGTGAGAGAAAGATGGTGCTTGTCAAAGACAGATGAGTGAGAAAAACCGGAGCGATGGAGAAATGTAGAGTGAGATAGAGGAGACGGAAGGAAGGCCGGCAGTGACTTCGGGTGGTTAATGATTTTGCCAGAAGGTCACAGACAGTGTTGACATGGTTGGGTGGAGTACGTATCGACGCGTCACTGTATCAAGCACTGACAAATCAGCCATGCCCTCTTAAAACGAAAAAAAAAAAAATCTTTCACATTGATTGCAATGGGCTGATTGGGAGTCGGTAGGACACGCATGCAAAATCTGACACGAACAGGAAGACAGTGAAAAGGAATATGGAAACATGATAGCACCAAGGTTAATGATGCACAAGAGGTTTTACACCAAAAGAACATGATAGATGAGACAAAACTTCAAACGACACAGTCTGGTTTCAAATGAAAACACTCACAGAAGTTACTAATGCTGAATATGCCCAGCCTGCATAGCCATCAAATATTAAAATCTAATTTGTATGGGAACATAGAAACCTGCACTACATGATTTCTTTGCATTTGGAGTCATATTTCTTCTCGTCTGAGTACTGTATTGTATTGTTGTTTCATGACCTGGTTACTCAAGATAATCCACTGATTTGTTGTGAGCAGTTTCATGTAGACATGACATGAAACTACTGTGGATTATCCTGAGTAACCAGGTCATGATTTCTGGAAAGAGACGTTGCTGTTGAATTTTTCAAATGTATGTGTATGTACTTTTTTGGCTCTTTAAGCACCACAAGCCATATAGTGCCATATAGTCCCATTATATTCAAAAAATGCATACATCTCTACGGCTGATATCTCTGAAACTCTGCAACTCGCACCAAAACAATCTAGATGGATAAATAGCACTACCGGTAAGAGGAAAAATATGTATTTTTAGAGTGAACTGTCCCTTTTAAACTTAAAGTTGTTATTTTTGATATGCTGTGATGCTGTCCCCAGCTAAACCTTTGGTTGCCTTTAGTTCCCCGCTAGTCTCTGCCATCTCTTTTGAGTTTCTGATCTGAAAAGAGAACTGAACAAGAACAGGAGTGAATCTGACCTCCAGAAGGAAGATATCTTCACAAGAGATTCTCTCCCTGCTGGCTTTGCCTCGACCAAGGACCAGGACATTGCAGGATCATCAGTATATGATATGACTCTCGATGTTGTTTGAATGGCAGTTTTGTGTAAAGCCACCACCCTGTATGCACTGTGCTTTTGAAATGCGACCCATCTGGGGTCAAAGGTGACAACGAGGAGCTCTGACTGGGATGAGGCCGAGAGGCCTTGAAGATGCTGCGATATGCAGCTCTCTGTTCTACGTTTAACCATTTTGGCGATTATTTTGCAGGTAAATTTCGAGAAAAGGCATCCATCCTTCACAAGATCGCTAAAAAGAAATGCCAAGTGGAGGACAGTGAGAAGGCCAATGGAGTAGCAAGCCGTTCAGGTTAAGCGCTCTTCCATGTTCTTTTAGATGTTAAGGGAATAGTTTGACATTTTGGGTGAATATACCTAATCGCTTTCTTGCTGAGAGTTAAATGAGAAGGTTGATACCACTCACATGTCTTTATGCTAAATATGAAGCTACCACCAGCAGCAGATTAGCTTAGCTTAAAGACTTGAAACAGCTAATATAGCTCAGTCCAAAGGTAACAAAAATTAGCCCACCAACACCTCTAAAGATCATTAATTAACACGTTATATGATTTGTTTAATCTGTACAAAAAGTGAAGTGTAAAAACAACATGTTGTGGTTTTGTGGTGTACATATTAAACAAACAAGTACAAAGACACAAAGACTGTTTCCAGTCCAGTGTTAAACTATGGTAACCAGCTGCTGGCTGTAGCTTCAAATTTACTGTACAGATATGCGAGGGGTATTAATCTTCTCATCCAGCTCTCGGTAAGAAAGCAAATAAGCATATTTCCCAAAATGTCAAACTATTCCTTTAGTTTAATATTAGCTGATTAGCTAAAGATCAGTTTTCTGTTTCTAAAACTTCATGAACCCTTATATTAGTCATTAGGAAAGCCCACTGAAATATTTTATGAGCATAACAGCCTATGTTAAACAAGCATGACATTGTTAAGAATTGCCAAATTGATTGCAAGTGTTGTCTTCAAGCAGTATTTAAATAAATCACAGTCACTGCCAAGTGTAATTTATGTGTGTTTTTCACTTCAAAGAGCACTGGACCAAAGGATAAACAGGAGGCCAGTGGAAGCGCTTTCATGGCCACAATGTAGTCAGAGCAGCAGAATCAAAGCGAGACATAGATGTTAATCAACAAGCCAAAATTATGCTAACAGCACCGCATTAACATATTACCATCTTAATCAAAATGCATGACTGGTAGTCATCACAGCATACTTTACTTTTCAGGCCTCACGCATCTTAAATTTAATCTGTGGTGTCTGTAGTAAAAGATATTATTCTTATAATTATATGTCATTATAGTTTAGTGTATGATGCATGTGATTAGATTTATATCCCATCTTTATCTGTAATATCACAGCATCAAAGCGAGGGAGTGAGGTCATGTGTTGGACGATAGTGATATCAAGTCACATTATCTATCTGGGATTCTTTCTAATTGTCACAACCGCACTTGGATTAAAGCAATTTCCACAGCAATTATAGTTTTATCATCTGATTACATGGCTTTCGGCTCTTTGTATTTTAATAAGGGCTGTTAAGTAAGTCTGGCCTCAAATGAAATGGAGTCATATCAGCCACCAGGATATGATCAGGAAGAGGGATGATAGTAACAGCCTCAGACATGCACAGACTTAGATTAACAGCACTTTTTGATCATCACATTCAATATTAAACTGAGTCTCCAGATGAGTCTGTGATTCTTATTTAGATTTACCTCGCTGTCATAACTTTTTTTTGTAAGACTGGCCAGCAAATTAGTGCCGAAACAGTAAGTCAATGAATTCATCAGCTGATCGAATTTTTTTAGGTCATTTATCAAGCAGAAATGACAAACATTCACTGGTTTCTGCTTGTTAAATGTAAAAAATGACTTATTTTCTCTGTTTTATATAATTGTAAATTGAATACCATTGGTTTTGGGACTGTCAGTTGAACAAAGAAGCAAATTGAAGATCACCTTCGAAAATTGCGAAGAGTGTTTTTTTTTTACTTTTTTTTTTTAGATATTATATATTTAATGATTAATAGACAGTAGTGATGGAAGAAGTAGTAAGTAAAAACTAGCAAAACCACAATGCAAAAATACCCCATTATAATTTAACACCTGCATTCAAATTCTGACTTAAGTAAAAGTACAGACGTATAAACAGCAAAATGCACAAAGAGTATCATAAGTAAAAATACTAATTAATAAAATTACTGTGTGAGCAGCACTTTAATATTTTAGTTGGTGGAGGTTGATCTTGAACCACTTTATATACTGTTTGGTGGTTTAATCTATTTATAACAATATATCATATTTTATAAGATCATCAAAGGTTTAGTGTGTAAAATATGAATCTGAAAAGTAACTATAGCTGTCAAATAAATGTAGTGCAGTAAAAAGTACAAGTAGAAGTATCGAAAAGAAAGTATTTTGATACAGTTTGTGTCTGTAGGGTTGAAGGGGTTAACTACTTAAAATTGCTGAGGCGCTGTCTCCGACCTCTCTCCACGTCATAACGGCTCACACATGTCTATTTGAGGCAATGACAGCTTTTGTTCCTCTAAAAGCTTTTTGCTTTAATTATTCTTCAAACTTCCCACAGATAAGAACCTTCCAAACAGCTCCAGCGTGGAAGTGGAAGTGACGCCACCCATGAATGGAACGGCAGGGCAAGAGGGGGAAACGGTAAGAAATCGCAGTACACACACAAACCCTGCAGTTTATACTGATTTCATCCCCTGGCCAACTAACTGGGTCGCGTTATGAAAAGGTAACATAACTGAGAGACGGATATCAAAGTTGAGAGACATTTATGAATATTTTATGCCTTTCATCTGTGTCTGTGTTCCACCTTGAGTGTGATTGATGCAAAGGTTGCACTGACTATGGCACAGGTCACTACTGCTGATAATTTCCCAGCATGCACGCGGACGAGTTCCTCCATCTTCAGCCAGACCTGCCAAAGACCCGCCTCCTCCCACTGAGTTCTGTAATCACACTCCTCACTCACCTGCTGCTCCCCGCCGCTGGGTGCTCGATATGAACACACTCGCACACATGCCTCAACACACACAAACACACACACACACACACACAGTCTTTGACATACAGCCAGGCACAGAGCCTCAGAATGGCACCTGCAGCAGTTGTGCCAGCATGAGCGATGGCGGTAGGACGCAGCGACCCGCCAGGCCAGCAGACGGTCCTGGGGCGAGAGGGCAGCGATTCAAAGTCGCACACTAAGAGGGAAGCAGGCAGAAGAGATGGGTGTGTCGGTCATCCTGCTGGATTCTTACTCATTACATTGCCATGACCAAGAGTAACCCCAAGACAGAATGAACCCTGCTACCATTTTTTTTTTCAGCCAGCGAAAAGCTGTTTTTTCAACTTGGTCTTTGGGGCTAAAATATTTAGTTTCGCTTTGAATTTCTATGAAAACGAACAAAAAAAATTCTACAAATTACAAACTTGCAATTTTTGTTTGTTAGTGAATTACAGTGTGTAAAATACACATTGATTAATCACTCAGGTTTTTTATATTATAATCTTTAAAATGTATGTTTTGGTTAATCTGGTGACACCTGTGGTTACTGGTGGTAGTGCTAAGAACATCTTAATAACACATAAGTCCCAGAGTTCTGTTGGAAATGACATGGCTATCAATTACTGGGGGCAGAAAAGGCGCTTTGACCAGCTACTCTGTCAGAAATACAACAGAAGAAGACGAGCAACTCGTGCAACTTGTGCCTTTTATAAATTGCTGTAGCTATATTTGTACCGACACAAATATGTTTCCTTTTAATGTTTCCTTTTCAGTGCTTGGACCGGCTGTTCTATTTTTACGGATTACATCATTACCTGAGATATGCAAAATTCAGAAGACAAGAGCCTGCTCTTGTCTTCCAGTATGTGCATGCTTTGTTTCTTGTGGTTCCCCTGTGCGCACCATTTGAATCCAGCTGACAATGCAAACTACTACAGTATATAAAGAGGTAACTAAAGTGTGTGTAAACATTTAAAGGCTTTAGCAGAATAAATGCTAGCCATAAACAGTATTAAAAATTGGGTATGATATGATGAAAATCTTAAGGATTATAACTTTAAATGAGCCATTGGGTTTAGCTGAATAGTTAGTTTTGCCATCAAAATGATTTGTCTGTTACATAAATGTTTTCAAATCTACACACCCACATTTCCCTAATATTTTTTCTCAAGGCCTAAAACTAATTTCATAGACTGTTCTCTGGGTTAATCTGATGCAGTTTACCTTGATTCAAGCTACTAACCAACTATATTAATCTTTTTTCTTTTTTTCATCTGATCGTGTATTACAAGGATTTGTAACAGGCTTCACAAATAAACTGTAATATGACCAGTAGCTTTGGATACAAAGGTCACCACAAAACTACAGGGACTATAGGGATTTTAATCTTGCATGTATCTCCCTTTGAATCAAAACCCAGTCTTTGAAAAACACTGGTCTATTATACTGAGTTGTGATTCTTAAAAAATAAGATATTTCTGCACCTAAAATATACATACTATAGCACTTTGAAATACAGCATTCCTCCCAGGTAAAATACAGTAGTCTATAAATACGGACTGGCGTGGAAGCATATAGGAGGTTCTCAAAATAGACTGCACAAGAAACTGCTAAAGATGAGCCCTGATTCGCAACATGACCATGCGTGTATTGATCTATTCCACTGCACCAAGTTGTTTTCAGATTGATCTCTCACTCTCTGGTTAATAATAGTCTTTACTGATAAAACTGTCATCACTCCTCTGAAGCTGAAAATATTTGCGTCTATAAAAATGGAGGCAGTGCAGCCTGCTTAAGACAATTTTTAGACTTGCCTCAAAACTTCACTGTTTGAGGTGAAGGCAGAAAACCTGGCAGATGGAATATGGAAACACCTCTTTTCAGGTAGTGATTCACTGATTTTGAAAGAGCTGGACGCTTATTGGCATGCCTAATTCCCACGTTCTGTTATTTTTAGAGGTCTGTCCCACAGTGCACCTGTCTGTGTCAGCCAGGAAGTAGCTGGAAACAGCTCACACCTTCATGTGACGCCAGAGGCCCCGTCATACTAATTGTTCAATTCCTCCTGGATGCCTTGGCAACCGAGAGTGGGGAATAAGGGGATAGTTAAGGTCATATTAAAATCTGCAGCAGACTAGCACAATTTCCTGGCTCCCTTTTTTGTTGTTAAAACCCTTGAGAGCTGTGCTGACAGAAATGTTCATATACTACAATATCTCCCAACAGCAGAAATTAAAGGGTTTATTTTTCATAAAAGCAATATTGTATAGTATTTACGTGTAGTATACATTCATCTGGCTCTAATTTTATAATGCTTTTGTAAAAATATATTCAGGATTTTCTACTTTCAGCACACATTTGGAATATTTATAAGAGCGTAAAGCTCATGTAATCACTTCTTTAGATAACTAAATAAAATCAGAACCGTCAGGAATTTGTGACTCATCGTACCTTCTCCTATCACAACTAAAACAATTTGAAAAAATCGCTGTGTGTATCATCGGTTTATCATGGGTTTCAGGATGGAAGTAGCATCAGATTTGAATATTTGTTTGCTTTTAAAAAAAATATGAGAATTTCATATCCAGATGGAGCCTTAAAAAAAAAAAAGCAGATGCCAATATTCACGCCATGGCAGCTGTTACAGTGACGTAGAGTTATGTTGCAAAAAGATGAATCCTCTGTGCGAAAAATGTGACACTTCTACTTGTAATTCTCACTATTAAAAGAAATGAGTCTGAATAAAAGTATTGAAATAAAGTGCATGATGGATCGTGTGTAGAAAAAGCAAAGGATACATTTTAAGGTTTTCTTCCCCAAAACACCTAGAAGGATCTAACTCCAGAACGTACGTGTGTTCTGGAGCACTGCTTTCTAATTGTCTCAGCTTTTGTTTGTCAGATTACACCTGTGCTGTGTGATTACCGTAAACTATTTATATATTGAGAAAGAGTTTAAGAAAAGATAAGTCATTTCAGATAGATGCCTGCATTCTGTCCATTCCATAATACTAAAAGTTGGATCAACAAAATAATGCAAATGCATCAGGGTGCAGCCTCATTGCAGCTGTGCTTACAGTGTGTGTTTACACAAATTTGTGTGGTCACAAAAAGTGTAAGCGTTGCCTCACACCAGGTGCTTGCGCACATGCTTTCCTCCGGGAAGAAAAAAAATAGCAAATGTCATGCCTCCCCTCGCAGCTCTGTGGTGCCTGGTAAAAGTCAGTGCCTTTAAGCTCAGAGTTGGCAGTGTTGCCAACTGAGGCACCACAGGGCAGGAAAGGCCCCCAAGGGGCTGGCATTTGGAAACCAACTCAGAGTAGGGAGCACCAGCTCTGTGGGGTACCTTAGCGGAGAAAGCAAGTAAAGGAAATCATAAATAGACAAATGACAGACTCATAGTGTGCAGTGTCAGCCAGAAATAGTCACCTGCATGAAGTCAACATATCCATGAAAGAGCTGCAGGACAAACTGCGAAGTAATATAATGCAACTTTTTCTGCTAGAACATGAGAAGAAGCTGTTGCTGCTATTATTATCCTGCAAACACTGAAGTCAGTACATAGCCACACGAATGAAAACCTCTCATATCTTCACATCTATGAAAAGCAGTGGATTTGGTTCAGAATTGATCTTCCTAAAGCCTCCGGTTTTTGGTTTTAGGCCTTTTAACAGACAACAATGCAGCCATCTGGATATGGAGAGGAGGAGAAATCAGAATGCTGAGCATAAGTGATGCAAGCGCTGCCTTTTGTTTGGCAGCTCTGATTACCAAGGTTACCAGGCAATACTCAACAGCAGTAGCTGTCACAGCAGGATATGCTCCATAGGATTCATGATTTGTGCAGTAGCCATCTTTGAAGATTTCTGCCTCACTCTCTGGGCATGGTTAGCTGATGTGATTGAAGCTGTTAAGACTGTAATGCGATTCTTGAGAAAATTATTATTTACTGAGCAACATCTGTTTTCAACATCTGCCTTACTGTATGTTTTTCTTCCCAGTTTATGTCTTTTGCACCCTTTTGTCGTCCCATTGCCTGTCTCTCCTCCCCTTTTTTTTTTTTTTTTTTTTTACACCTTGGCTAAAGTCACTCTCAAAAGGGCAAGAGACAAATTCTAGGTCAACTGCATGTGTGGACCTGTTCTCCGCGCAGGTCCCCATGGCTCCTTAGCATCTTGTATAATTGGTTAGAAAGGGACAAAGGCTTTGTTGTTGTACCATAGTAGTTTACAAGTACCAGAATGTGTAAATGAGATACTGCATTTGCAGAACTAGGCACAAAAGCTGAACAGGTAAGGGAGGTTAATGCTATAAAGGAAAAGATCATTTAGTTGTCTTTCTTGCCAGTGCCTTAGAATGTGTCATCTTCAGACGGTGACAGCTTATTTGATGTTGATCTGCAGAGAGGTGACGGTCTTTGGCTCACTTGGCATTCCAGTGGCAGGTCCAATCAGACCCCAGGGTCTGCCGGTGCGGCCAGCATCAGCAGTCAGCAGTGATAAGCTCCTGATGACTGGAGAGGCAGAGCCCTTCAGGCTCGGTGCAATCTCCCAAATCACAGTCATCAGACTCCTCTGTCTTAAGGTCACCGCAGAGCAAAGGCACGTGCACATCCAGGTCCTGCCATCAATTTCTGCAGACCGGTGTACTGCCTGCCTCTCTGTTTAGTTGCTGTATAGAGGTGTATTCCAAGTGTTCAAGCTAAATGCGACACTTGGATTGTAATGAGTTTCCCTTTAGGAACATGCAAAAAGCATGACTTAACTCAATGTGCTGTTTGCCTCATATTTACTTGATGTTTACTCAATTAAACATCAAGTGATTATACTAAATGGTATGTGGACACCCAAACATGACATCCTTATGTGTCCCAGACCAAAAATAAACAAAATTACATGTTTTAAGGTTTTTACATGTTACCCGTTCTGATAAATGTTTTGTAACCTTTATATCCTTTCCCTCTTTCTGTTCTTTGGTGTCTCCTCTCAGGCTGAGGATGAGGAGGAGGAGGACCAGCCTCTGAGCCTTTCCTGGCCTGAGTCCAACCGCAAGCGCCTCACCTACCTCTTAATCATGCCTATCGTCCTCCCCCTGTGGCTAACGCTGCCTGACGTCAGGAAACCGGTGTGTGAGACAAGAGTTCTCCTTCTCAAAACATTTGAAACAACAATGTCATCAGTTTTATCTGGATAAGTGTGGAGTCCTTATTTGTGTGTTTGCTGCTAAAATCACTATTTGCTCTCTCTTCTTCTTTGTCTCAGTCATCACAGAAGTTCTTCCCCGTCACCTTCCTGGGTGCCATCGGCTGGATTGCAGCCTTCTCCTACCTAATGGTGTGGTGGGCTCACCAGGTACACAGTTCTCAAAGACGTGTTCACTCCCTAGGACAAAGACATTGTAAAAAAGATTTGGAATCTTAACATAAGCATAATCCTTGTCAAAAAAACAGAGGCAATCTCTCTATTTCCCATCCTTGACATTTCAAATGAAACCATATTCTATAATGCACCCACTCATAAATAATGACAGCTGTCTTATTCAAAACAAAGAGACTGTCAGAGCTAGAGTTTTGTCACCTCCATCAGCTCCCAAGCATCACGAGGAAATTAAAAATAGCTGGAACAAAAGATTAGGTTTTATTTACCCCAAAGCTTAGTTTCCTTTTTCTTTTTTCTTTTTTTGCAGGTTGGAGAGACCATTGGGATTACAGAGGAGATTATGGGCCTGACTATATTAGCAGCTGGAACCTCCATCCCTGACCTCATCACCAGTGTTATTGTGGCACGCAAGGGGCTGGGTGATATGGCTGTATCCAGCTCCGTAGGCTCCAACATCTTCGACATTACTGTTGGGTACGTCTGTGCAGGGTCTTACTGTTTTAAAAGCCATATTTGGGAGCTGTAGTTTCAAGGTTACACATGAAAGAAACACTGAGACAGAGCAATACTGCTTACTGGGTTTCTTCTCAGGTCTGTTCTGAGAACAAGTCCAGCATCTCTCAAACAGGCAAATTGTAGATCACCAATTTAAGAACTAATTTGGTAATATTGTGACCAATCCTGAGGCGTCTAACATTTTCTTGATACAATGTGTGTTTGATGGATAAATCTGTATTTTTCTCTTCAAGTTTGTGTCAGTAGTTTTTGATTTATAGTTAAGCACCAGACTGATGTAGCCCACATAATCAGGCCATATAGTGCTGTGTTTACATTCATTCATTTACTTTGTGATATAACGACAGCATAGATATGGTGGCTACGTGCGTAGGCTCCGAAGCTAAGCCCTTAACGCACGCACTATAAAATCCCCCTTACAGTCCATCACTGCAGCAAGGTGGGAAATTAAACTGTAGGTCAGCAAAAACAAGATTTTCAGCTGCTGCCAGGTTGTTCTTTAATTCGGTTTTGTCTGAGTTACAGATTTATTATTGTCACATTGTGCCGCTGTGAGTGTCACATTATCTATGTGCACATTATGCTCTGCTGATTGTAAGCAACCTGATATCAACAGGAGGGGAAAGTGCTTCACATTCTCCTCTTTTTATCTTTTGTCTTGTGAAAAACAAATATTTGTAAAGAGACATATTACAGGAAGCATAAATTGCTAAATGACTGTTTAAAAATTAGACACTGACAGATATCCTTTAAAGGGTAAGTCTACGTAAAATACAAAAATGTTTCCTCCTACAGTTCCTACAATGCTTTTTATTGACTTCCAGCAGCTCATCTGGTGGGTTTGTAAAAAGGTCTGTTGGCAACCATCAAGAACAGCATGTAACGTGTGTTTGTGTGTTCGCAGGCTGCCGTTCCCCTGGCTCATGTGGTCCTTTATCAACGGCATGAAACCGGTGCAAGTCAGCTCCAACGGCCTCTTCTGTGCCATTGTGCTCCTCTTCCTCATGCTCCTCTTCGTCATCATCTCCATCGCCGCCTGCAAGTGGCGCATGAGCAAGCTGCTCGGCTTCATCATGTTCCTGCTGTATTTCGTCTTCCTGGTGGTCAGCGTCATGCTGGAGGACAGGGTCATTTCCTGTCCGGTGTCAGTCTGAGGACCTTCGAGGACCTACTTCCTCTCCCTCGTCACTACCACAACCACCACCAAACACAACCATCTTTCTTGTCTGTCATCGCTCTCACCTGACCCTCGTGAGCCTTTACCCCCAGGAATAAAAGCAGAAAAATATGAAAAAATATGGAATCTACCTTACCTTCAGTAAGCAGGTGGTGGCGTGGAGGGGTTAAATCAACAACGGCACAAGACTTTGGCTTGGCTGGTTTAGCGTAGGCCTAACCTGAGTGGATTTTTATTTATTATTATTATTATTATTATTATTGTTATTTAATTGGCAGGTGGGGGGGGGAGTAATGGGTGTAACAGGCAAATATAGAAGCATTACACATGCCATTAGTGTCACTAGATGAGCTGGAATCATAACTACTCCTGGCAGGTTGAGGAGAATGACCTCCTGTGAACTTTGGGGGGGAAAGACAAGAGATGCACTGTATAAAACTATCAATAATAAATGCAGTGGCTGAGCTGAAATTGTGAGCATATTTGAACACACACACTAGTTCAACACACTAAGGCGCTGTCACCAAGAGTGAATAGGGATTTGTGGACGAGGATATGGCAGACTGTGTGGATGAAGATCTTGCTCCAAACGTGTTTCCTGTCTGATGGTATTGAGTGAAAAGACTCTCTTGTGGGCTGCAAACTGAGTAACAAGGGAAGGAACACTCTTGCTGGGCAGACAAGCTCCTTTGTTATTTCTTATTTGCAAATGCATCATGTGCTCAGTCTGGGTGACGAGTTTAAGCTTCTCCTCTTCCCTGCCGGAAGTCATTTTTTACCACTGAATGTCTCTTCAGAGGAATCTTCTTTTTTTGGATTCATTTTCTTGAAATAGC
The DNA here is from genome assembly GCF_020085105.1 of Siniperca chuatsi. Taxonomy (NCBI): domain Eukaryota; kingdom Metazoa; phylum Chordata; class Actinopteri; order Centrarchiformes; family Sinipercidae; genus Siniperca; species Siniperca chuatsi. The sequence continues at coordinate 9,822,072 of NC_058063.1, forward strand.
CTATATAGAAGTAGCATTAGATGTACTGTAGTAGCATTAAGGTACAGGTTACTATAGAGTCAACTTAACAAATCTGCTCCTCTTTTTTTCTTTTGCCAATGAACACACGTTCTGATTGTACAGAACTTTTCATGCTTCACACACACCGACTGACAAAAGCAAGAAAAATGCCTAACTGAAGTTTAGCCTCTCAAAATGTATTCTAGCCTTCAATATATTTCACTGGTTGGAAAAAAAAGGCATGAGTATTTTAGGTTCATTAAAGTTCCATAATGAAGTCAATGTCAAAATAATGCATTTGAAAAGAACTTAACAGTGTTTAAGTGTCATGGTTGATTTAGATTAGTCAATGTGTAGTGCTTTGTTCACAGTAGAACTGGGCTCAACTCACCGGCTAGTCAAGCTCCTGGGGTAGTTTCAAGGAGTCAACTGCATGTAAAAATAGACACTTGGAGGTGAATAATACCAATCAACATTTAAGAAGTTGTATACCAAAATGAATACTTTTTCAAACATGTTTCATAACTTCTTAATGCATACCACCGCTCAGTCTCTATGTAGAAAATGTCAACATGTATGGTCAATGATATCTATCAAACTTGTGCAATTTCTTTTCTAATCAAAGGTGCTTTTGTGTGCATGTGTGCAATCTGCATTTGAAGTCATCACACAATGACCATTCCTTATATTTATCTATGAATAGAGGGTATGCTACCAGTATTTTGCAACTAACTGCAAAAAAAATACACCAATCTGTGTTTTATACTGGAAATAGAAATCATAATCACAATCTCTCTTTACGCTACATAGAATGTGGAAATCACAGATTTAACAGCAATATACCGTGTGTGTGTCGTCGTTGAGAATCGCATCCCCCATGCGTCTGTCCCCCGCTGTCCTTCCTGTACGACGTGATCCGAAACCCCACGAGAAAAAGTGAGCGACCATTTCTCCGCAACCCCTTCCTGTTAGAGCTGGCCAGAAACTCCCGCTTTACCTCAACACAGCCTCTGTACAGCAGCTTAGTAGGAATTAACTGTAAAATAATAGTAAATAGAGTCTCTGAATGTGTGAGGACAAATGCATGCGAGGAATTTGGGCTGGTTACCCACTGACTGTACAGCTGAGCTTAGACCAACTATATATGTTCACTTTTATGCATCCATTCAGAAAGAAACACCAAGAACTCATTGGTTTTACTTTGTAAATACAGACACCTGTTTTTTGCAAGAATCAAATGGTTCACACATGTATTTTATTCACTTTTATTTATTTAGTTTTTTGTAATAGTGGATGGACAAGGACAATGATGGTGGCCCTTTAGTATCACAGTACAACACAAGAGAATTTATTTTTAGACTACTCTAAAAACATCTCATTAGCATACATTACACTGTAAACATGCCTGTTCAGGTTCTGGTACGAAAACAAGTGCTTTAAATACCATATTGCTTCCTCAAATTTAACAGCAGTAGGACTTGGTGATGTTGCCACCATGTTTTCTGACATTTGGCAAATGTTGCAAATGTACAGGAAAAAGAAAACTATGACATCAACCAAATTCATATGTTAATTCAACTGTTATGTTTGGTGTGCTCTCGTACAGTATATTTTCTTGAACATCTCCACAACCCAGATTCAAAGTCAATTTAAGGCCTCTTTTTTGCTTTCTTGCCGAGAGTTAAATGAGAAGATGGACACCACTCTCATGCCAGTGCAGTAAATATGAAGCTAGAGCCAGCACTTGGTTAGCTTAGCTTAGTACACAAACAGGAAACTAGCTAGGCTGGCTCTGTCCAAAGGTAACTCAATTTGCCCGCCAGCACCTCTAAAAACTTGTTTGTTTAATCTGTACAAAAACCAAAATGTAAAAAACGTAGTGGTTTTACAGGGGGTTATGTGTGGACCATGAAAGCCAAGCTAGCTTTTCCCCCATGTTTCCACTCTTTGGGCTACATTAAGGTAACCATTTGGTTGTGGTAGCTTCATATTTACCACACAGACATGAGAGTGGTATCAATTTTCTCATCTAACTCTCTGCAAAAAATGTCTAACTATTACTTTAACAGGTGAAGAGGTAATTTGCTAAAGTTTGGTTGACCTTCTACCACCACAATCACATGTGCATACTGTACCAGTGCACTTCCATTCCAAAAACCCCTCCGGTCAAGACAACTTTATTTTTTCTTCTTTCTCCAAAGTTCCCATGGTGTTTTGTGTGGGAGCATGAATGGTGAGAGGAAAGACAGGAAGTCAATAGAAAATATCAAAAGACCACTAATAAACATTCTTGCACTGTAAATGTTTTATTTTCTTGGTGTTAATGTAAGAGTTATTTAAGGTGTACATATATACAGATACAAATTAACCATATAATCTATATGTGTAAAAGAAATATGTCTCTTTATGTAAAAACACAAAGTATATAATAAAACAAATAAAGATGATTCAAATATGCAACAATGTCTTTGCTGGTTTTACATTACTGTCAGTACTCATACATTTGTGAGTGGCTTGAAAAATTTTTCATAGCACTTTATTTTAACCCCCCTATTTAGCATTTATAAGTAATAAACACACCACTGTGGAGTTGTCAGCAAATATAAGGACAATATAAGGATAATTTATCAACAACTATAACTCCTAATTTGTTCATATGTGTAATTATATATGTCATACTGTGTAAATGTGAGATTCCACATGTTATAAACATATTTTACATGAGGAGTTATAGCTTTGTAGATACATTAAGTGTCCTTGCACTAAGTTTTGAGGTGCATAGTAGTGATAAACAAGTTGTGTTTGTACCAGAAACCTTTCAGTTTAAAGGTTTTTTGTAAGGCTTTTACTTGTTTATTTGAATTAAAGGGACACTCATTTTCCACATGAAGTTCAGTTTACTCATCATGGTAAGTACTACTCATCCTGTGAAAATGGTTGTATAATGTCTTCTGTGGCTCTGTAGGAAGCTTTATAAATTTCAAAAAAAATATTTTGATGATGTCATCTGGGTTATCTGATTACATCATCAGGGTTGCCTTGGACTTAAGACTTAAAATTCTTAACTGAAATCCTACGTTACAAACTGAAAAAATAAGGGTTTGAAAGAAGTGGGAGTAATGAGTTGCATTATGGGAATTGTTGATCCAGTGTTTTTGGAGCTTGACCTATGCTATAGAATTAAAGTCAGGATATCTCAGCCTTTGCTGCATCAATTTTGACCATTCTTTTTTTGTATAGTCTGTGCTCAATCATACAAAAATGTGCCTTGGGATGCACACCTTGCCTACACAATTCTTTAGTAAGTTTTTGTCCTCTGAATTTTCCATAAGAAAGACTAAACACTTCCTGCAGATGTTAAATTAATACACTGCATTGTTTTGTCAACCTACAGGCTTCTTTTCTCCATTGTCTGCCGTCGCCTTCAGTTCCCATGGAGTTTAGTGAAAATCAAGATGACTCTGTATGAATATTTTAAAAAAAAAGGAGCCCACTTTTGCTGAGAACCTTTCCCCAAACTCAGCTGCAATGAAAAAATATGCATCAGCTTTTGAACGGAGGTAGCTTCAATAGAAAATAGATAGAAAACTACTGTCACCTTTATATAAGGGCAGTGATTAGCTTTTCTTCACCTCTCATGTATGAAGATTAGTTGTGGAATAGGGCGCCATCTTGTGATCAAACCTGTTACACTTAATGTGATTAAGAACAATAATGTTGCAATCATCACTTTGATGCAGTCCTGATTGTCCACCCACCTAAAATTGCCCTCCAGCAGTTTAAAGGGTTTGTACTGAATGACATCGCTTTTAACTTTCCTTAGAATTGTGTCACATAGTTTTTCCAGTACTTCTCTTTATATATACTTTTATTTCGCCTAATTTCTTGTAAATAGACACAACATGAGTCAGACTTCTGTCTCTTTGTCGACCATGTTGTTTCCTGCTGCTAGCTCTGTTTTGCTTTTACAAAAATGATTATGACAGATTAGTGTTGTGAGATAAAGAAATGTCTTTCCAAGGTAGAATGAATACAACCAGCAAGTGTATGAAAACATACTGTGCCTGTGTAAACGTTGCTTGAGACAGTAGATGTCAGGCTCTGCGTTCACCTCTGACAAACACCTTTTCACCACCAAGTTCATCGTTCGCACCACTAACTCTCAAGGTTCACAAAAGTGGAGCCCTGCATGGCTGACTTGAGGCACATAGAACACCCAAGGGCCCTTATGGCCCTTAAAACCAGTGCATCCCATCGGGGCACAGACATATCCTGATTAAACGTTAGTTTTAAAATAGGGGCAATTTGCAAAACCAAAGGGGCAAGTAGCATGTGGGTGAGACTGCATGGGGTTTGAATTTCTAATCTTGATAAAACATGAATGAGATTCCTCAAGGCAAAGTGTGTGGTAATAAGTCCTGGGGAGATGCAGAAATCCCAAGGTATTTCCTGCTAACTTGCTTAAGATATGTTATAGCCCTGTTATGTCTCCCACAGCTTGACTCACATCAGTGTACATTCCTTTGAAATCAAATAGATTGCTGAACAAGAGATATCACCCCCCACAGAGTACCGATTCACACACCTCCAGCGTAACCAGTTTATCGGCATCTTCTTTAAGGACTTTCTCTCTATAATTATCCATAATGCCAACTCTGATCTTTCTACAGAAGTGTGTTTCATTCTTCCAGGTTGACCAGATTTTTCATGGAAAATCCAATGACGGCGATATTGCGCCTTTCGCTGGAAACTGATCTTGCATATGTCTGTCCACTGCTACAGCTGCAGTGAGTCAAGCCGAATCATCACTGGGGTAACTGACACTGAGAATGTACACTTAACCAACTTCTAGTTTGATTATGTAAAAGGACAAATCATCAGCATTCTCCTGTAGAGGAGTTGTTTTAATCTTTTGGCCACTGTGGTTTTATGGACCACTGTTTGACTATTTTAATGGCATTTTATTTCAAAATTATGGATAGCATCCTCTTTTTTTCTGGATAGACATGAGACTTTGGTTTGGAAGACATTATAATATGGTAAGTCTAATGAAGTCATGTAAAGACAAGCTTTTTCTAAGCGTTGTTTAGCTGGAAGTTAATTATGTTTAATGAGTGTTGAATGAGCCGTGCAGTTCATAGATACTCTCAAGGTTGGCATGAGACAGTAGATAATAGTGAATTAAGTTTTAAAAGTCGAACAAAAGTAGCTTATTACGTGGCCAAATGAGCATTTACACTTTTAAAATGATTCAAAATTAAATTCATGGCCAGATCATTTAAGTTAAATTGATGAGAAAAGTTAAAAGAAAATATAAAGATTAAATTGAAAAAATATGTATACTTCAAAAGTATAGTCAGAAACTGAACGAAAACAGCCTTACATCCCTTGATGGATGTAAGCACATAGTGATGAATCTTGTCTTCCCGCAGACATTGGCTTTCACTGCAATTCATACTCAAGCAACTCCAAAAAAAAACTTAAAGTGAATGAGAAATCCAAACTAAATGTCAAAAGATGACTAAGATTATAAAAAGTGGATGAAATTACCAAATTGTAATTGAAATTAATGCATTATTTTTGAAAGGGACTGAAGCTAAGTTTCAAATGCTGAGGTCTGTACTATTTTATTTAATTTATATTAAGGATTAAGTACAAGTTTTTCAAAGATTAACTGCTGACTGTGCTGATTTATTGTATTATTTGTAAAATGTATCAATCATTTTCAAAACTGCTACTTCTTAATAGACATAGTTCAGTGTTTTTAATCTCTTTACTTTGAGCTCCGCTGCAGTTTTGCATATGGTGTGATTTATTATTTGTACTTATCATTTATTAATTTCAAATCTTGTCTACTTTATGTCTTATTCACATATCTTCTTTTCTTAAGTGCATGTTAAGATTTGTGGGTTCCAAAGTAGATCCTATTACCTCACTGGAGTTAAATTGGGATTTTTTAAAATACTTTTATTTTCTGGTGTTTTTTCAGTTCGGTCTTCACTTGAGACTTTGGTAGTTATAGTTTAATTTTAATTCTGATTCCTCTACTTTAGGTTTCAGTAATTTTGGACACTTCAGATAGTTTAAATCTTATTAGGTATTATTAAATAACAAAACCATACCATACATAAAAGGCACTGGGACAAGATAAAAAGACACATGAATGGGATTTTAAGAGAGTAAAAAAAAAATAGAGCCGCTACCGTGCACTGAGAGAGTGGCAAACGTTTTAAGTCTCATTTTAAAAGAGACATTTAGTTTTGACTCTGGGAACAGTAAACTGACCTGATCCAGAAGACCTGAGAGGTCTGGACAAAACAAAACATGGCAGCAGATTAGAAATGTATTTTGGCCCTAAACCATTCTTACAAACCAACAGCAGAACTTTAAAGTCAATTATTTGACAAACATGAAGCAGGTGTAAAGATCTGAGAATCTAGACTCAAATCAAATTGCTGTGTAATATAAGTGTCCGGCCACACTTAATAATCTGAATCCAGTCTATTCAGCTAAAATAATCAAAATTTCCTTCAAAAATGTTTTTTTGACCTGAGATAAATGACATTAGTGATGGCAACTTTGATATCTAAAATATCTAAAAGAGTTTTAGACATACCAGAGTCTCATTTTAGTTTTTAATTTTAGTTTACAAGTGTTTAAATGCTGTATATATGTAGTAGTTATCATAATCTAATCAATCAAATAACTTCCCTTTAGGAATCTATAATACGTAGATATACAGTAAGCCCCAAAAGTGGCACACTGAAGAAATACCCAGAAACATCTCAAATGGTGTTATTTTTAGAAATACCCTTTTTATTTACCCTTGCTGCTAATTTCACTTTTGCACTTTAAATCTCAGATAATCTTTGTCTCCAGGTAATTTTATTTATTTATTTTGCTTGGCCAGGTCTTCTTGTCTGCATGACGTACACTGATGAGATAAAAAGCCAATTCGGGTGAATTTAGCGGAAGGGGAGGGGTCATTTCAGAGAAGCACAAGAACTAAAGAAGGATCTGTTTGTTTTAAGACTCTTGTAAATGTACAACTTGATATCCGGATGATACCCCTAATATTTTGTCACATTAGTAGGCTACATATACCGCACATTGAGACTTAGTAAAATACCTGTCGGGAAGTTCAGTTCTAATTATCAAGAGAATTCACGCAGGATTCCTTTTAAATGTGTGAGTCAGTGGCAGTGTTGGCGCAGTCTGTGGGGATTTTCCCTCTTTCCAGCGAACATTTTACGACAGACCAATTCGCTTTCTAAGTCATTTGCCGGCAGTTAATAAACTCCACATGGTTCTGAGGGCAAAGTTAGCAGCACCGAGGGCGTCTCGTTCAGCAAGTCAGCATACTATCAGCCAGACTTTGCTCAGTGACTTCATGTGCTCGCTGTTACAGGGTGTGCTTGCATTTGACTCAGCAAAAAAAAAAACACGTCTCAGAGGAGGCTCCAGGCCAAAATCCTGCACACTCACTCTGTCCCGTTAGCAGCGGCAGCAGTGCAGCTTGTCTGAGGCCGACTTTGGCTGCAGACTGAGGGAATAGTCTCAAAATATCTCAGACACAGGCGAGTCATCACCAAAACTGCCCTGTTTTGCAGTTTTTTTGGGGGGATTCATGTGGGGAGTTATTTTCATGACTCTTTAAGAAAAGAGGGGGGGCCTCGGTGGACTTGAGACCGTACGATGACTCACAAGAGGGTCTGTGTTGATCTGAATTGTAACTGCCGCACATGTGGCCCTGTGATTCAGCTTGAGAATCGTCTGAGAGGAGGTTTTGGTTTGCAACAGAGAGAAAATGATGTACAATAATAGACATACAAGTTGACATATGTCATTATGACATTTTAAACTGAGTCAGAACAGTGGAATAACACCAAATAGGGAGAAGGTAAAGCAGTCTGTCTAGCCCTTTATCTGATATTTCAGTGTAAACAAGTGATTCTTTAGTGAACAGTAACAGCCACTCGAATGTAACAACTTTAAAGCTTACAACTATAAAGAGTGAAAGACCAAAAATGTAACTAAATAAAATGCCTTTATAGACTGTAAGGCATTTTATTTGTTATATTTTTGTTCCTTCACTTCACCATTCACTAACATTGTTCCTGTATGAACATTACAGGAATGCTAGTTACCATTGGAGTTGCGTGACTATGTATCTTTAGAAAGAAGAAATAACTCTTCATCTTACAAGAATTCGTTACCAATAAAACACACCTTTGCTCAGTTGAGCAAATTCAGGAGTTTTGCTGCTACAGCTTTACTTGACCAGTAGCTTATGGTGGCTAATGTTAGCTAACGTTAGCAAACTTAAGATAGATATATGTATATATGTGTGTGTAACTAACATTCCTGACTCAGTTTGCTAACTTTATGATTCTTAGCTGCTTGTGCTACTGTTAGACTGTTATGTTTCAGCATGTATCAGCATCACCTGATTTGGAGGCCTGAGAAATGTGTCCTGCAGTGTGGAGGTGTTAGCCAAAAAGTCAAGCTTTCAATACGTGGAACTCCTCACTCAAAGAACTCAAAATGGACCATGAATGTGATTTTTAAACTCAAGTTAAAACAGTTTTACTGTAAAAGGGGATCAGTCATTAATGATCTGGTGCTTATTGAGTTTTACGGTAATTTTATCGTATCATTGCCTGTGTGTTTTGTGTGTATTTTCTTGTTGAGTTTTGTTTAATTGTTTAAAGGCCCATGTAGGAACAGGCAGTGCAAACTAGCATAGGCTGTTCAGTAAATGCTGTGGTAGGTGGTGTTGGTCCAAGCAATACACTTATATCCCTATAAATAAAAAATAAACATTAAATAAATATAAGAATTAAAAAGTTAACACATTATAATTTTAATAAGTTTATCAGGATAAAACAAGTAGAAGAAAAATGAGTAGTTCACATGTTTACGTCTGACACCTTTAATTTATATTTGCCCTGCAGCAAAGTCACAAGCACCTGAATACAGAGGATTCCTTCATAGTCATAACTGTTTGTTTGTTTAAGTGGCTTGTTTGTTGTTGACTGCATCACTTCATTGCCTTTTTTTTTTTACACATTTCTGCCTTTTCTTATCGATACGATTCCATTTTGATTCCTAAATACTGAATCTGTTTAATGATTAATGCAGACATCTCTCCTGAAATAGCCGCCATGTGAGATTTAGCTTTACCTTGTTTTGACAGATTTATTAGACAGGTATGGATTTAGTTATTCTTGCCCTGTCAGTAAATGTCATTTAACTGCAGTTTCCATGTTAGTCTGTGCTGCTCTCTTGTTCTGTTCTACTGTTCTTGAGAAGTAGAGTTGTCACCTCACTGGGCCTACCTGTTTGAATAAATGTCCAATTAAAATTCTTCACATTGATTGCAACCCACAAATTGTATTTACAATGCGGTAACCATGATAAACAAATGGTTATTGTATGTGATGGAAATGTTAACCCTATCAGGTCCTGTAATTGTCTTTTTACTCTCACGTATTTGCTCTGTGGGAGTTGACAGGTGTGGCCCGTGTCCACACCTTCGGAAGTGAGTCATCAATGCCAAAGGTGTTAATGTCAAGTTTTGGATTGTCAAAGAATTATGTCCTGTTCATCAGCTTAGACTGATTAAATTAATATCCACTCACAGGGGCAATGTGCTCTTAAAAATGACCTAAAACAGTCCGATCAGTGACTGTGAACAACTCATTCCCAAAAATTCAAACTAAGGGAACAAAATAGTCATCAGTGATGTGCTATAGCTTCATACATATCTATGCAGTGAGGAACAGACTGTGTTTAGTTGACATTTTAAGTTAGAAGGAAACATGAAGCTGGAGAGTGCAATCTTGATCATGTGTGGAGGGGCAGTGGTGGAAGAAGTATTTAGATCCTTTACTTAAGTAAAAGTACCAGTACAACAATGTAAAAACCCTTTATTGCAAGTAAACGTTCTTCACTTAAAATCTTACTTCAGTACAGAAGTATTGCAGCAACATGTAGGCTACTTAGAGTATACGTACACTTAAAGTACACATGCTGCAAAAAATGGCTCCTATGAGTGTTATATTATTATATATAACATGCGTGAGCAGCATTTTACTGTTGTAGCAGGTCAAGGGGGAGATAGTTCTATTTACATTATATACAGTTAGATAGTTTAGTCCAGTGGTTCCCAACCTAGGGGTCGGGCCCCTCCAAAGGGTCACAAGATAAGTCTGAGGTGTCATGAGATAATTAAAGAGGTGCGAAAGAAGAAGTTCTGCTACACAACTTTGTATTAATTTTTCTGACGTTTCTCCAATCTTTGCTTTTTTTGTGAAATATTGGATACTTTTAGCAGTATGAACCTCTAATTGGCATTTAAAAGAAACCAAAAACCAATCTGAGAGGTTTAGAGAGGAAATGTGTCTTTGGTGGAATTGCTAATGACTCATAGACATTTGAAACTTGCCAAGGAGCCATAACAGACACTGCTTTTTTAGAAGGGTTCACAAGAAGCCAAAACGGTTAAGAACCAGGTTTAATCTTAGCTCGTCATGTTTTGTTTTGTTTTTTGTGTAAAATCTTAATCTGAAAAGCAACTAGTAACTAAAGGTGTGAATGCCAATGTAGTGGAGTAAAAAGTGCAATATTTTTCTCTGAAATGGTGGAGTAGAAGTATAAAGTAACAATGGAAATACTCAAAGAAAGTACAAGTACCTCAAAATTTTTCTTAAGTACCGTGATTAAGTAAAGTTACTTCACTTTCACCTCTGCTGGGGGGGCACAGGTGCCCTTTCTTCTGCCTGATGACTGTTCACCATCATGAGTCAGTTATGTAGCCTACAACAGCTGTGTTTCACCTCCTAAAGAGCAACGGATGTGTAAATGACTGTATATCTGCTACGCAATGCGTGGCTCTCATAGCAGCAACATCTACACACCGTCTGATTGTATGGAAGAGCTAATATAAGGCTCATAAATAGGTCTCTCATAAAATGATGTTTCCTGTCCTGGATGGCCACCGCTTTCTGGTCTAGACAGCTTTTGAATCATTCTGCGTGATTCATTAATGAACCAGATCCTGCAGTCATTGTTTAGTTTGTGTGCGGGTCAGCAAGTCAGATTTCTGGTAAACCTTGACTGGGACTTGAACATTTTGGCTTCATGGACGTCAACTTTTTAGTGTGTGCCTGAACAGAAGCAGTATTTCGGTATTTATGGGGAGGGGGGGACCAAGGAGATCACAATACTTGTTTTATATTCTAATGTCTGTATTAGTAAAAAAAAAGTTCGTCCAGTGGTCATTCAAATAGGCTATTTTTACATTTCACAAAGTTGTTGCACATTTTTGTAAGACCTAAGAATGACGTGGGGATTTGGGGGAGAATCATCAGTCCTGACAGGTCGGGCGGATTTCTTCACGGATCAGTCTTTTCCCCCTCTCTAAATGAGGCCAATGGGAATCCTCGTCAGCGCCCAAAGGTGCAGGAAGCCACGCCAGAGCTCCCCGGCCAATCCCAAACACACCTACTGTGCAGTAAACTGCGATAGTCATCCACTGACACTGCCTGCCACAGAAGTGGGCGGCGGAAGGCAGACTTATCTCTTCCACCCGTCCTTCAGTCTACTTTTCTCTCTGCTGACGCCTGACACCAAGACACATGGATCTGGGACAACGACCGAGGGAGAGCTGGATATGGGGATTCTTGTTTCACACACACACCTCAACAGGTAGGTGTGAGGATGAACCTACAGGGCAAAGGCAGGCGGGAGGCCATACCTGCGTTTTCCCATTTCTTTTTTTTTTTGCCTAATTTAAGTTTTGATGAGGGGTTTTTCCCCCCTGCTCGCCATTATATTGTTTTCATAACATGGCGACTGTGGGACCATATAAACCTAATATCATAACTTGAAATATTACAGTGTAATACAAACCTGTTGGATCAACGTGGATCTGTTTGGCTCGTTGTTTCAGCCACTCCACGTTTTACAAGTCTAATGTGTCGTCACTATAATCAGCAATATGTTGATTTTTCATCCCAGCACTCCTGGATGAAGATAAACCTGGGCCGGAACTTAAGAATGGACTGTGCCATCTAAATCCTATTTGAACATGGGTCCAGGAAGGAAGGCAAGATGTTGGCATAGCTGTTGAGTTGAAAGCCCTGCTATGCCATCATATTGCCATCTTTCTCTCCCCTTTGCAGCAAAAAACCCAAGTTCTCCATGAATATAACTGTACCTGTTTACACTGAGAAATCTTCCAGGGAGTCCACTGTCTTGTGCTCTTTGTAGTGTTTTTGGTTTCATTTTTGTTTACATTTTGGCCATTTTGAACTCTGTGCATATGTGATAAATGTAATTTACAGTAGGGCTTAAGTGTCAGAAGGATTAGCAATATTGTCTACAGTTACAGTTAAAATGATCTGCCTGAGTGTGAGGGGGGAAATGTGTCGTTTTTGTCACAGTGGGCTACAACCTACAGGTTTATGATACAGTTAGGCTAATTACTACATTATTATGAATGCAGCAAATGCATTGTTTACTCTGTGTGTGAATGTACCATCACAGATGTTCTCACAGAAGCTTATTACAGTGCACAAATATCATGTGTTGCTATTAGCATAATGATAATGAAATAAGGCAAAATGACAATTTAAGGAGACTGAAGGCTGCAAATCTTTTTTTTTCTTTTGTTTTTTTTTTTTTTGCTGAGGAATAAGAACATGTTCAAAATACTAGCTAACCCCTTATCCAGTGGTGGAAAGTAACTTAAGGACAATTTGGAGGTACCAGTACTTTACTTGAGGTTTTCCACTTTATGCTTTGTATGCCATTACCTGATAGAGAGAAATATTGTACTTTTTACAACACCACATTTATTTGACAGCTGGAGTTACTAGTCATTTTTTGGTTTAAAAATGTATTTTGAAACATATACAAAATATATATAAATTTGTCAAATATAATGCATTGTTATAGATTTATGGTAAATGGACTGTACTTGTATTGCGCCTTTCTAGTCTTCCGACCACTCACACACTACATATCACATTCAGACACTGATGGCAGAACTGCTCTTCAGTAAAAAAAAAACAAAAAAACAACTAATCATTCACACACACCCCGAAGGCACAGCCCTCGGGAGCAATGTGGGGTTCAGTGTCTTGCCCAAGGACACCTCGACATGTGGACTGGGGGAAGCCGGGATCGAATCGCCGACTTTCCGGCTGGTTGACGACCCGCTCTGACACTAAGCCACAACCACGATGTGCTCAGCTGTATATAAAATGATTCAAATTTGTTTCCTCTTGACCAATTTCAATATTACAATGTTGTATACACATTAATGTATTTGTAATATTAAACCAGTTAAATAGTATACATGTATATGATTATGTAACACTCTGAAAGCAGTCATTCTGCATATTGTTCACTTTTAGTTTCAATACTTTACATTTTGGTGTTTGTACTTATGTACTTTTATGTTAGTTACATTTTGAATGCAGGACTTTTAATTGTAACACATTTACATTGATTTTTTTGGTGCTACTTTTACTTAAGTTAAAGATAGCCTATATATATTTCCACCACTACCCTGCACCCTGCCCCCGTTATTATTCTTGGTCCCAATACTATCAACTCTGTATGTAATGCAGCCTTGCTATTGTTCACGTAATATTGCAAATAATTCTCATAAATTAGATTCAAGAGCTGAAATGAAAGGTCTATTTTGTGAAATTATTTTTCACTATCAATAGTGTGTATAGGTATGTGGATGTCTAATTAAATTCCATTGAGTGTTTATTAATTCTAACATCAACTCATTAATAAAACATAACTGTTTCAAAATATAAGCAAATTAGTATGTGTACAGTTCTGTTTTTTCTTTCCGTCCTCTTCCAAAATCACACGAGGCTTTAAAACTTATATTTATAACATATATTTAAACATTTTTCATGTATGAGTTTTATTTATTTATTCATTCATTCATTTCTTCCATTGGTTTCTGGTGAAATTTTAACAATACCAATATATCACCTTAACAATTTTAAATTCAAGTTCAGTTAAGGGTTTATTAGTTGCAGCAACATAATAATCATTTACATTAAAAAACATTTTCAATAAAACTGTAAACTAAATGGTGAATTAGCCTATAAACTGACTGGCGTGACTAACGTAAAACACCGGAGACGGTTGTGTTGGTCACATGATCAGCTCTCCTGGGTCATGTGACTTCGTGACGTAGCGTGTTTGCCTAACCTGCTTTCATGCTGCCTCCTCCTCCTCCTGTCTGTTTTCATGCCCATCCTTAGTTTAGAGGCGGTTTGACGGTTTGAAACACGGGGAGTATCACATGAGAGCTGTGAGGTAAGAAGATATAACTGTCGCCCACCAAAGCAGCCCTGTTGAAGCTGTACGGTATTGTTCCTCGCTTTTAAACATTAGCTTAGCTTAGCAGAGCTGCTAGCAGCCTTGCTGCCAAGGTAAATAACTTGATGTAACAGGTTATGAGATTCTAGCCATGCTTCCAGCTTACTTAGTAAAGCAACGTTTAAATTAACAACTTCTGTGGTTGGTAAGAAGTCGTTTAACACTGGTATAACACGACATTTCCTTGTCGGTGTGTGTTTTTCTTTGATTTCTCTTGATGTTAAACCTTGGGCTAAGTAAATTAGGATAGCAGATAGAAATCTAACTTGGCAGCTGGGAGAGAAACATGTAACGTCATATATGACTTTGTTTATCCAGGCTTCACTGAGATTGAAAATCTCATTTATAGGAATGTCCTGGCCAAGATAGCAGCACCACATGGAACATAACATATGATGACAGGTTACAAAACAACGACTTGCAATGATGTAGATAAAATATGTAGTTGTAAATGTACATGTTCTATTTCCCCACCACCCCTGCTGCTCTGTTTCAGTAAGAGGCAAGATTATTTCTGACACTTTACCAAGAAAACTTGAGAGGTTTTCACAATTTTTATGTGCATACACTCTACAGCCATTTTGATTTGGTTGTGTCATAGTATACATGTCGGTTCAATAATGGGGATGGAAGGAGTGAAAGCGTTTATATATAAAGCGTAAATATATATATATATATATAATACATTTGTGAGGGCAAGATATCCTGACTTTTTAATCCCTACTATGAGTCAAGTTCCAAAGTACTGGGTCCTATGTTCCCCATAATGCAACCAAAAGCATATTTTTATCTGACCCTTCCCTGCTGGTAAACACCCATGTCATTATTATAAGGGTCCCTTAAATTTATTTTGAATGAAGTGGGCCATTTTTCAGTTGAAAAACAAACTTGTCTGTGCTTTCTTTGTGCTTTGTCTTTGCTATTTCTGTACTGTAGTTTCTTGTTACTTATCGGCCAACATATATGCCAATACTGATATATCTGTGATAAGTTAAAATATGTCTGTAGAAGAGAGATAGATAAGGTATTTGTTATAATACATTTGTTTTAGCCTACTTATTTTCTACATTTACAGACTGTGCAAGTACACAACACATAAACAATTAGTAGTTTTGTTTGAAATATTCCCATATGTGCCTGAGAGGTGTCATGTGTAATGTTAAGCTGATGGTTTGACAGAGATGAACAGTGAAAACTTCAGCCTGAGTGAGAAGATAGTGTCGCCCTCCTATATTCGACAGGGGAGCCAGGCGCGTCGTAGCCATGAGCAGCTCATCAGACACTTACTGGAGCAGGTAAAGTCTACAGCTGCCTTCATGTTTCCTCACGGTCACTGCAGATTCTTCCACTTTTCACATTATGTATGTTGCAGGGTAAGTGTCCGGAGGAGGGATGGAATGAAAGCACCATAGAGCTCTTCCTGAATGAGCTGGCTGTGATGGACAGCAATAACTTCCTCGGCAACTGTGGTGTAGGGGAGAGGGAAGGTCGGGTGGCATCCAGCCTTGTGGCAAGACGACATTACAGGTTCAAGTTTGACATTAACTTTATAATGTTTGAATGGAGTCACTCTGCATAATGTGTCTAGTCTAAAAAAAATACAAATTCTACAAATTTAGCAAACAGCCTAATTATGCTAGATTTATGCTTTTATCCATCAGGTTATATACACTTTATCAGCCAATCAATATTTGAGCCCAACCAATACTGGATTTTTGAGGCCGATATTGATATTTTTTGAGAGTTGAGAAAAAAATCTGCTAATGATATACATCTGTTGTTTTACATAAACGTAAACATTTTTGATAAGGATCCCATGAATTTAGTTATTAAATTGAGTGTAAAAGTTCATTGACCGTTAACCTTGGAAACAGTAGTTTGACCAAATAAAAAATGTACTAGCTTTTTCAGCCAACATAAACATCAAAACAGATTAATCTGTGATAAGGTCAAATTGTCTGCCAGGCTCTACTCAACATATTACTGAAGTATATTCAGAAGTTCTTACAGATCTTCACTAGTGACCAGTGACATATCAGATCACTGTTTAGGAAGTTGTTAAACGGTTCCTGTTGTGACACTCAGCTCTTTTTAATGTAGGTTGATCCATGGCATAGGTCGGTCAGGTGACATTGCCGCTATTCAGCCCAAAGCTGCAGGATCCAGTCTGCTTAACAAGCTGACCAATTCTGTTGTGTTGGACATCTTAAAGCTCTCAGGTATGTATTTCTTATCATTCAAACTAAGGGCGTTATATTTGAAAGAACATGCAATATTTGTGCGAAATAATGTTTGAAATTTTGTTACTTTTTAGCCACTGAACAGTTGCAAAAAGAAAACCTTAAAGGGTCACTCCAGTGATTCAGTATTGCACGTCCATGAAGTTGGGGGACTCACAAGTATCACTAGTATGTGGTGAGGCCCCGAAATCGCAGATCTTAGAGTGCACATAATGCAACTCAATAGAATCTTTCATTAGACCCTCCCTGCCTCCTAAGTGCCCACTTCTTTCAAACCCCACACCTTCAGTTTGTAATGTAGACTTTCCGTTAGAAGTTTTAAGTCCAAAGTCTAACCAGCAATAACTCTGATGACATCATCAGGTTATTTTGTCAAACTTGGAATGCCCATACAGAGCAGCAGAAGACATAAAACAGAAGTTTCTACAGGCTGAGTATTAGTCCTGGTGAGGAGTAAACTGAACTTTATGTGTAAAATTGGTGCCCCTTTTAATTCAGGTTTTTACTTGGAGGTGTAAATGGAAAAAATATAAGCATGCTTTGTACTTTTGGCAACAGGTGTCCGGAGTGTGGCAAGCTGCTTTGTAGTTCCCTTGGCAACAGGAATGAGCTTGACTCTTTGCTTCCTCACCCTTCGTCATCAGAGACCCAAGGCTTGCTACATCATTTGGCCTCGCATCGACCAGAAATCCTGTTTCAAAGCCATGATCACAGCAGGTGATAATGTCTGTCACCTTTACGTCTTGTTCACAGACTAGATTGTTGTTAGAAATATGGCAACAGATTTTTGGGGGGACTTTTTCGGGAGTTTTTGACACTCCAAAATTCAGAAATAGTGCCACGTAAAGTGTCTTTGTTGAATATAACTATGTGATGACAGACTAAATCTTTGCACTTTTTGTTGTCGTTTCTCCCCTGTGCTACTTAGAAGAGTGTTTCTTCTTCGTAGAAACACACACAATCACACCCGAGGGCTTTCGTTGTCTCTTGCTCATATCTGACTCTCTCGTCAGGCTTTGAACCAGTGGTGGTGGAGAATGTCCTTGAGGGTGATGAGTTGCGGACAGACTTGGAAGCAGTTGAGTGCAAGATCAAGGAGCTCGGAGCCGAAAACATCCTGTGTGTTCATTCAACAACGTCCTGCTTTGCCCCGCGGGTCCCTGACAGGTAAAACAAGTTATCATTTTCCCACTTTGGTTTTTCCAGATGTCACGATAGTTGATTTATATATACCAGTAAGGATTACATTGTGTTATTTATTTATTTAATTATAGGTGTAATTTCAAATAAACATGATGTGAGCTGTTTAATTTGGCCCACGGTGTGGAAGTAGAGTTTGTACCATTTATGAAAGTACATTTGCTATCTTGGCTTGTAGGCTTGAGGAGCTGGCCGCTGTGTGTGCCAAATATAACATTCCCCACATAGTAAACAATGCATACGGAGTTCAGTCGTCCAAATGCATGCACCTTATACAACAGGTAGGTAGCACTCGTCCCCAATCCATGTGTCATTTGCATTTTAGAAGTAGTGGAATGCTTGTGCTAGTCATCACTTTTACAGTAATTGCATGCGTTTTCTTTAATATGTCTTTCATCAGGGGGCTCGTGTTGGAAGAATTGATGCCTTTGTACAGAGCTTGGACAAGAACTTTATGGTTCCTGTAGGTGGCGCCATAATCGCAGGTTTTGATGAGTCCTTCATACAGGAGATAAGCAAGATGTACCCAGGTGAGTATTAACAACACTATGGCTGAGCTATGTAAAGTGAAATCATGGAGGTAATTGATAAAATAATAGATAAGTGGATGTATGTTTATGTATATGCATTTTCATGCAATTTGTATGTATGTATGTATGTATGTATGTATGTATGTAAGTACAAATATATCAGTCCTGTTTTTCTTGATGTATTAATGTATTTTTTACTGGGCTTCACTGTATTGAGGACACACCTTTTTTTTAAATTTTATTTTTGAAACTTGTTTTTTTGCAATTTGATTGCAAAAATTTTCTCTATATGACTAGCACTTTTACATTTACAACTGTTAAAGTATGATGAGCTTGGGGATATGAGCCCAGTAAAGACATAATTAATGGAGTAAATTAAAGCTAGGGTAGGAAATTTATTTCAGAAGCATTTTGGTTATATTTGTTGACCTACAACAATGTTATCTTTACATCCTGACAGCAATCAATAAATCAAATGCTCTGACACAAAAATGAAAACAATCCATTATCTGTGACTGTTGCAGGACTATAATAAGCATGCCAATGTGATACAGGAGTTTTGATGTTGATACTAGAAGAATTTTGACACTTTAGTTTGAGGAATATTTATAAAAATTTAAGTAAATCTACATCCTTTCTTATATTTAAAAAAAAAAAGATTTAAAGGATAAGAACGTAAACTTTCTATATTTTTTGTTATTGTCAACAAATCCAATGGTGAGACCAAAACCCACAATGCGTTAGTCCATCTCTCAATACTTCTCTACCTTGTCTGTTGCTCTCAGCACCAAGCCCATTATTCCTACTAAAGAAAAAAAGAACAAAAAGGCTCAGTGATTTCTACAGTACTTATTAGCATATGTTGCTCAAAGAGGAGCAAATAGTGTATTTAGTTGGGACTTCTGATTGGGTGCGCTTGTGAATATTCACAGTGTTAGGACGCTGTATGTGGGATTAAACTACAGTGCCCGTGAACACGTCACACAGTGTGTGGCTCAGTGATGTTTTCAGACAACAGTGGAGTTCAATGGCACAAAGGAATAAGCTGTTCATCAAGATGTTCAGCTTTGGCTATGATGACAATAGGAAAAATATAGAATATCATCAGACTTACCCTTTAAATCAGGAATCTGATCAAAGAATGCGTAAACAAAACTAAGAATCTGACCAAGCATTTGATGCCAGCTTGTGATACATGACATTTTTTGATACTCAGTATTGAGATTCGATACCCAGCCCAAGCCTTCATCCATGGCTATACAGTTTCAGTTTTCCGTCAGGACTCATGCATTCAGAGAGAGAAAACTGATACCTGGTCTGCCATAGACATACATGAGATGCTTCACCTTTACAGCCACTGATGCTTCTTTTATTGTTGTTAAAAAGTTAATGTGAGGAGTGGATATTTATACCTATAATATATATTACAGGTTTGCACTCAGCAGACTCTGTTTAGTTTCTATAACTGCTTAGCAAAGTCACTTCTTGGCCTTCTTCGTCCAGGTCGAGCATCGGCCTCACCTTCCCTTGACGTCCTCATTACCCTTCTCACTCTGGGAGCCAGCGGCTACAAGAAACTCCTGTCAGAAAGAAAAGTAAGAGCATGCACACATCACCTTTATAATGCGAAATATTTTAATATATTGGTATAAATACACTGCAGCAATGTCGGTCACGCATTGGAGTTGGTCTGAATATGTTTCTATGCGTGCTGTGTCAACGTCTTTCCCCTGAAGACTGAAAAAAAAACACAGCTTACATAAGTTGTATTGAATTGCAGTGGATCACATGCTATAACTGTGTGTGTAGCTCTTTGCTTACCCGCATTCTGGCTGAGGAATGTGATTTGAGCGAGCAATGAGCTTTGTACAGTAGAGGGAGGAGTATCAGAAGTTTCAGAAAGCATCGCCTGGTGGCTCCCTGCTTTAAAGCAGGGTTGCTCACAATGCAGCATCCCCCTCTTCAAATGGTAGGCACTGCAGCATTCTCTCACCTCTGAATTGCTGTACCATAAATGTACTGTAAATGCGCTGGACTATATCTGTTTCGGGTTGATGCTCAGACCTCGGGAAGATTCAGAAATAAATGACTCTTCTACATCTATATCTAATTTTCTGACATGCCCTGTTAAAATCCTTCGAGAATGCATTGCATAATCACAATCTAGACCTAAACTTAAAAATGGATGGCATACAATAGCCCAAATGCCATTAGTGTGAAACTGACTCTGTAGCATAAGTATATATCTAGGAAATTCCTCTGGCCTCTTGCATGACCCGACGCCATCAAGGCTTATTGATTTCTCTTGGTCCACCTTATGCATAATTAATGTACAGGACCAGTTTTCCATATTGTCTGCAGAACTGAGTGATTTCCTCACATCCCCCCCGGGGTCAGAAGCTTTAAATAATTCAGACATTTCATCTGTTGAGATTCATTTACAGCCTCTTTTAACCACTTTAGAAAATGTCTAGATATTGAAAAGAACCAGCAGATGATGTGGTGTTTTTTGTATTTTGTTTTTTTGGTAAGGACGGGACTTAGTCATCACACACACACTTATTGTCTGCAGAGTCGTTGCCATGCACTCTCTCCACCACTTGCACCCCTCCTCTCTAGGGATGATAAAGTCATCCATTGTTATTAGAGAACAAGGGACACTTAGAGACACTTGACATCATTGAAAGGCTGTTTGTGTTTGACTCATGACAGAGAAAATATTTTCTTTCTTGATGCTTTCAAATTAGGAAAGTATGAGTCAGCAGATGCTGACAGACACACACACACACACACACACACACACACACACACACCCACTGTTGCAGAGAGCAGATCCTTTAATGTGCAAGGCTACACTGGGGAATCTGGCGCTAGTGGCCAGCAACAAAAACACTGCGATTTGTTGTTGTGCAGCTTCCCCACTTGGCCTGGGCTCATAAGATCTGCGTCCAGAACTCCATCACCCTTATTCAATCTTCCACATACTGCTTTGTGACTCTGAACTAAACACACTTTGTCAGCATTATTTTAAACATGTGGATGTTGAAATCTCAGGATAAAAACATGTGTTTCTTCCTCTCCTGCCTATCTAATTGATCCCAGAAGTGGATGCGTGACGTGAGTAAAGATCCTGGCCAGAGATGGAGAGGAAGAGGACACATTGCTTGTGCTGAAACTTGGAGGGAAAGGCTCACAGTCAGGCAGGCAGTGGAAAGAGTAGAGGAGGAAGGGAGGGGTTTGGACATAGACCGGCCTGCTTGTGGATAGATTTGCTTGATTAGCAATAAAAGCAAAGCTGCTGCTAAAATAAGGCTGTGGCAGAGTGTAAAAGGAGCATTGTGTTACTATTTATAGTTCTTTCGTATGGCCCCTGCTCCCTCTAGTTCTGTCTCTCCATACCTCTTCTCTGTGTCTGCATGTCCTGCAGGAGATTTATTCGTTCCTGGCTCAGGAGCTGAAGAGTCTGGCCTCTGCACACGGAGAGAGATTGCTTCACACCCCACATAACCCCATTTCACTGGGTAAGCTCAATGTACTGGCTACAGACCAGCAGGTCTGCAGACTGTGTATTTTGTTCATGTATGGGGGGTTTGAGTAGCGAAATCTTGGATATTTAATGTAATCATTGTGTATATGTGTGTTGGGTGTGGCACCTCTCTCCTCCAGCCATGTCTCTGGATGTTCTCCAGGCCGAGAGCGACAAGGCAGTGACTCAGCTGGGCTCCATGTTGTTCACCCGGCAAGTGTCAGGAGCCAGGTATGAAAAATGTCTGGCCTGGAAATGGAAACATGGGGAGGGGACGGAAAACGTGGGTGGGTGTGTCCGTGTGTGTGCTGGGGAGTGAGACGACGTGTGACAAAAGTCAAAAAAGGGGCTTGTCCGCCTCCTCCTCAAAAATTAGGGGATGAGCTGTGTGTTGCCAAACAAAATGGCCAGTGGAAATCAGCAGTCAGCACATGGATCTGCTGAATATGGTGGAACAGAAACTACTTTAGGTGAATAGACTAGCCGTCCTATGAGGGCCGCCTCCTAATTTAACAGGATGTTTCCATTACGATCCACAGAGCGATGTTGTCTCCACTGAGACAGCAGGCACAAACTGTGACGCAGCTGTGAAAGCCATGTTCTCACTCCCACTGGTAGTGTTGTTTCTTAGCAGTAGGGAGGAGGATTTGTCAATTCTTCTTTGTTGCCTTCTGCCTCAGTCACTCATGGCTGCCAAAACACAGAATTTCAAGTTGGAGGCAGCTTTTGTTTTTCCAGTTTTCCCTTCAATAGTTTTTGACCAAGCATGTGAGCCCATCCAAATATTTTAAATATCCCGAATGAATGATTTATTTTGGTCATTCTGTCATGCTTGTTTTGTGTTGTTCAGCTTTTAATGCGCTCATGGCTCATTTGCTTTAAAATCAAAGAAATAGCCTCCACACTTCCTTCCTTCCTCTCTTAATTTCTTTCAAGTAAACATTTTTCCATTGTCAGATTGCAGAGCTTACTCAAATCATTTATCCTTGTATCTCAGTAGCATACTTAAGGTTTAAGGTGTATGCTTCAATGACACACATTAATCTTTATAATTTATTGCAGTATATGATAAACGTTTAATAAATGAAGTATTTTCAGTGCTAACCATGAATACTGTGCGATGGATGTATTCACATTAACAATGAGCTATTTTCTTATCCAGCAAAACAGATTAATGGAGATCTACATTTTATTACAATGCATTTCTCTACCATAATGGTCTCTCTCATACACATAGTCCTAATAGCTAGCCAGCAATTGATTTCACATTAAAGTGAGTCTAAACTGTGCTGACAGTGGTGAAACCCTGCCAAATTTCAGAGGCAAACGCATTGTTTACGCTATTGTAGACCACAACAGCTCAAAAGCAATATCTCGCTTCTAATATCCACCTCTGAAACATTTTGGTTGTACGTTGGTAATACAGCACTGCCTTGTGTCTCTCATTTTCTGAATGAAGCTTTTAACTCTGCAAAGACAACAAAAGCCGACTTACAAGGTAAACCTTTCTTGTATGAATCTTGGAACTCAAATTACAAAATAAATATATGTTTTCGAAGTCTTTGGCCAGAACTGTGACATGCTAACTGGGCCAAGTATGACCTCCATTCAATAAATCAATATTAACAATAGATCATATGACTTGAATGTGACAGGAGGGGTCGCTTGTAATGATGAAACCACAGAGAATTTTCAGCCCACTCTTCAGTTCCCCTCAGTTCAACAGAGGTTCATAGCGACTTCCAGCTCATTGTTTTTAGTTTTCGGCCTACAACTTTATTGTTTTAGTTTATTCTCACTGCTCTCATAGTGTCATTTTCGGCAGCCGCAACAAGCAGCTCTTTTTGTAGCAAAAACAAAGCTCTAAAAACATAATGTACGCTACCTGCCCAGCACCAACCGGCAGACAGACAAGGTAAGCATCTAGCTGGTGAACATATTGGAGCATTTAGCAGCTAAAGAGCCAGATATTTCTCTCAGGATATGCTGGAGACCAAAACAGAGCTAAAAGGAGAGTAAATGCTGGACTTAAATTCGTCAGGTGGCCAGAAACACGACTCCTAATGAATGTTAATGTTGCTCTGTGTCTGCTGGATGTGTAAATAATTGTTTACAAACAAGTCCACCACATTAACTTAAAAGTTGATAATATGTCAGTGTTGTGTTCTCTGCTTGTTTTTGCTCCCCCCGAGTGGGTTATTGTTATTGCTGGTTTAATTTTACGAACTTAACGCTGAAATCCTGAAAACACAGCGTTTACAGTGAACTATACATTGCAATAGGACATTACACACAGTAGCATTTTCTGTATAACTGAGAAAAGATCATCTATGAAAAATTCTTGTAAGTACCACTTTGAAGTTTTCCACAACTGTTAGAGTAGACAGTTTCAGAGTCAGAGTTGTGGGCTGAGGGACTCCTATTGAAACCAAAAGAGTAAAGTTTGTTTGCTAATGCTTAGTTTTACAATGTTACATTGAGTAAATAATCCAAATAGTAAATATTTTAATTGCGTGAATAGGGCACTGCCTTCATTACAAATTATTTCACCACTCTTTGTAAAAGTCAAATTATTTTGTTTAAATAATAGTTGTTGTTGTCAGGTGAATAGCTTAAGGTTTAGCGGGGTCATAGTTGTAAAAAAAAAAAAAAAAAAATTCTGGTTGTTTCCCAGCATGTTAAATAATCATTGCTGCTCTACATTATCCTTGTTTTTCACCCATGTTTCCAGGGTAATACCGCTCGGCAAGGAGCAGACCATAAGCGGACACACGTTCCGCGGCTTTATGTCACACTCGGAGGCGTACCCCTGTCCTTACCTCAATGCTGCCTCAGCTGTGGGTATCACTCGTGAAGACGTGACACTGTGCATGAAAAGGCTTGACAAGTGCCTGAAGACCCTGAAGAAAGAGGGAAATGCTGCGAAAAGTAGTTCCCCAGTACTTCCATCGTGCCAGGAGGACACTACTGGATAATGACTGAGCTGAAATAAGAACATTTTAACAGACAAAGTAGACAAAGTGATTTCTGCTTGGTTTCAGCCCTCTGCTGCCTGCACTTACTTCTTACCTGATGTGTGTGTGTGTGTGTGTGTGTGTGTGTGTTTTGAATGGCACTTGCTGATCGATTTTCAATCCAGACATTGACTTAAACTCTGCAGCAACAGCTGGCGATGAAACTGGATGCAGGTGTTCATTACAAACAAAAATGACGGCTGATTAATCCTCTGTGAAGGTGTGCTAATAAGTAGATATTGTAAGGACACAAGCTGCATGCAAATCCTTCTCGAGCATATGGTTGTTCACTACTGATCTAAAATTAGACCAAAGCGTCTGCAAAGATGTATATGTTGAAAATGCTTTACTTTGTTATGGATTTTGGACTCAAAATAGGTTATGGATCTACCATTTACAATGGCCTTTACTTCCTGTGTGTCATTTTTCTCAACTAAAGCCATCTAAAGCCTCCACAGTGCCATTATTGGATGAAATATTCTGTTAATTAGCCAGGTGTTTAGTTTGAAAACAAGGCTAGAATTCTGTTTTGGGAAAACATTAGGATTTTCCACTCATTGATATATGAAATGATATAGCTTTATAATGTATGTTGTGCCATTTCCTTTAGCAAAGGAAATGTTCACTGTTAGTCTCAGTAAGCATTGTATGTAACATTACCAATTTAAGAGATATGTACAGTAGCTAACTGTTCTACTGTGTTCTAATGTTATACAGCGTAGGATGAATTTGGATCATCATTGGTCAGTTAGAATTTCACCAGGGGAATTGACCTTTAATCACTCAAGTCTTCTCCCATGTTTGCAAATTTCAGCAGTTTTCCAAAGTATTTTGTCTTATTCCCTCTGCTCATTAGGAAGCAGAGCAGGTAGTGCCCTGAGGCACAAAAATAGACTCCTACTAAAGCCTCACTGACTGACTGACTAATCTATATTTCGATACCGCACTGTCCCAAGTTCTTCCTGTGCCCTCCACTTCATCTGCTACGGATTATCAGGGTCGATTGCTCTTTGAAAAGCTTCGGACATGTGAAGTAGATGTCACTGCATGTGGATCTGGAGTTCAGACACTGCAATATACAGTCAGCACGTGCTGGTTTTTCAACTACAATTAGTAATGCAGGTCTGAATGCATGTGTAGCAACAGCAACAGCAGAAGCAATCCACCAAGCAGCCTTTGGAAGTGGGCTGGAGTCAGATGGATAAGGGTGCTGTATCAGCACTCTTCTACTGTTCCCAGGCTGTACTAAACTATTAACAAAATATAGTGGAAAAACACTGTGCACTGTGACAGTGCTGGTACAGTGCAGCACTCTGAAAAGCAGAATTAAGAATTAATCAGCAGTAGAGGATTTGACTGATTCTGCGTGTGGAGCGCTACATTTGGTTTACAGGAACGAAGCTGGCTGCCTCCTGATATGCAGAGCTGTTGAGCAAATGTTGTTTTCCTGTCCAGAGAGAGAGATGCTTTGTCTTTTTGTCTTTCTTTTCTCTCTCCATTCCTTGTCACCAGTTTGCTAGGTTTTCTCATCTTTTGCTGATGTTGCAGAGATGCTGGCCAGTTTTAAAGGACCCCCCTCTATTGATCGAGTGCTGCAGTGTGTAAATCAGAACAGGGCTGAGAAACTTGCACAAGGCATCGCAGTCTTTTTTCTTTTTTTTTTATGCAATCCAGTTATCATTGTGATTGTGTCAAGCATTGCAAAAAGGAAACCGCTCTGGCATATAAAACAGTAAAGATTATGGTTAGAACAGGCCACATTATGACCCAAGTATGTTAGCTTATCCATCAGCATTTAAGTGTTTTCTCAATCTTAAAATGGCAAAAGACACTTGCAGCCTCTTGTTTCCCTTAAACCCAAAAGATTGTTTACCTTCATTCCTCCTCACCAAAATAGACTGCCTTTCAAAATATTCCTCCTGAATCTGCACGCCACACGCTCAATCATAAGTCTAAGTACCCCAGGGATGCTGCTGGATGACAAATGGCCCTTCGCTCCCGGCTCTCAGTAGCTGCCAGGCAGAGTTCAGTGATAATGGAGTGCCAGAGTGGCACGAATAGGGCCATAGATTAACAGACTGTTACCAAAAGGGCCACAGTTTACCAACAAAATTTGTCGTCTCAGCTTCTGAGTTACATAATAGTATTGGCCTGGGCCAGTATTTATCTTACAGCAAAGAAAGAGTAACCTCAGTGATCACATGATTAAACATGTGTCCAAGCAGGAATAGCCAATCAAGTAGGCGTTTGTTCATTCTTTAAAAAAAAAAAACAATCTGCAAAACATATATAATTAGAATTTTTTTTTAAGCTAGAAAATTGTCTGAAATGGAAACAAAAAGAAAAGCAAACTGGAGAACAGAGCACCACGTTGACAAGTAAAATAAAGTATATAAATTAATAAGATAAAATTGAAAACATGTAAAAGTTCAAATTAAGTTTATGCATGTTTGATTTAAAAAAAAAAATTAATCATCTTGTCAAAACCAAATTCAGGGCATATATGCATAATCAAACTAAATTTGGGCCCTAAATTGCATCTCGTTTATGTAGCAGCCAAAGAGTCTAAGGGTGCGTTAAGCTGGTATTCTTCCTCTGGCTAGTGACGTTGGCAGATTCAGAAATATTCTAGAGGAAAACAGATTATGTGAACTTTGTGATTTGGGAAAGTGGAAAGTGAGTCCCATATTTTTTTGTGTGTGATACAGATGAACAACTGGAATACTTTTTTTTTTTTTTTTTTTTACTTTTGAGATGTGTAAATTTGCTAATTTTGTCTCAAAATCCTGGAAAAGAAGGCAAGATCGATTATAGAATTAGTATTTATTCTTGTTTTAGGTAGACAATGAAGGTGTGATGATTTGATTGTGACAATTACTTGAATTCGCTTTCTTTTTTTTGTACTATTGTTTTAAAAGTGTATATGCTGCATTCTGGATCTGGTTTATATGAATTTGTGGTGTCTTGTAATCCCATGTGGGCTGTGCATAGATTTGCATGACACAATAATAAAAAAACTCATTCTTTCATTCATTGTAATCAAATGCAAATACTATAGCAGGCTAAAACCACCCTATTCTGAATTATTAATACTTTGTCTGAAACACATTTCAGACAAAGTATTATTATTATCATTAGTACAGGCGTGTAAGAGGCCGCTGGAGCTCTTTTGTTTTTGTTAATAGCTTTTATTCTTAGGTTTTCGAGTAGGAGTGAAAGGGAGGATTTTTACTTTCATCTTTCACCTAAGTCCAGAATTCTAGCAGTTAAATAAATATGATCCCCTACCTTATGCTGATGTCGACTCTGTACATATACTGCATACATAGTGTGTACTTTGACTGCATATGCAACCACTCAGATCAGCCGCTGTGTTTAGTTCAAAAGCAGCGGAGCACAGAGGCGCTGTCCATGGTGCTGCAGTTATGAGCCTCCTTGTGGAGGAGGGGTACTGTATAGCTTACTGTATGTAAAACTGTCCTGTGTAACAATATATCACTTCCAGGCGTTTCAGTCAGTTGGGCTTCATAAAGAAAATTAAATACGACGCCTTTGGTTCCAACACACACATATTGGAAAACACTGCCAGGAATAACCGAGCTATGTGTCCAATTATGCAACAAAATGTATATGTGCATGTAGCTGACGTCATTCGAGATGTATTTTGGAAATCTATAAACGCATGATTAACAACACGCAGGATATCTGCTTATATAATGACACTACATTTCTATAAAAGTCACATATATTCAGAAATCGGCATGTTTGCATGCTTTGAGGCGCTTCTTTGAAAGCAGCATTAACTGTATGTGAACCGTTCAGGTTATCAGATCATCTGTGGCCGCTACAAGCAGCCTATTAATGCCTTGTTTTTTGTTTTTTTTTTCCCGATGTATGGTTGTTTAACCAACAGTTATCCCACTGGAGCTCTGGTTTAATAAATAATTAAAGTGGACGGAGGGGAGCTGCAGCTGATTTGCTGATGTCAGGGAGCCAGTGCAGCATTTCATGGTGCAGGGTGTATACGCGCGGTGCCATCTGCCTCGATCGGTGCTCTCAGCAAACCTCACACATGCAAGCCCGGCAAGAAAGATGCTGCCAACTCTCAAGATTTGGGCATTGTTTTCTTTGTCGCTCTGTTTCCTGTCTCAACCGGGTCATTTTAAGAAGGTTTTCCGATGTCCTTCAGCATGCAGCTGCTCCAGGGAGTCTATCATTTGCGTCGGGTCCTCCTATATCCCAAGAAATACCCCCAACGACATCAGTTCTTTGTGAGTAGCCTCTATATATGATGTTTTTACTAAGCGATATGTGCTTGCATGTATAATATGCGGCAATATAGGCTCATTAAGTTTCAATCCAGTGTCCCCTGGCTGTATTTTATAATGTACACCATCTTAATAAGAGCTGATGTTGCAAGGCTCCTTTCCACCTTCTCTGACTGATCACTTTTCAGCATTTTACTGCTTTGGTGGCTGTATGTTAATCGTTTCTGCTTCTTCCTTTCAGGAGTATCGTCAATGGGACTTTCTCCGAGATCAAAGAGGCAATGTTTGCTCACATGCCATCTCTCCAGCTACTGTAAGAATAGGCTGCTTCAACTGCATGTCATTCCTCTGTATTAGAAGATTTTATGAGTTGCCCTTACCTTGTAGCAAAGGCTCCTGTTAGGACAGAACTCTGCAGGCAGATTGCTTTCAAATCTGTGACTTTCAAAACTTAAGTGTATCTTTAATGTGGGTGTTTAACATGACAAATGCATCAGACTGCACAGCCTAAAATGTAATAGCATGAATTAACTAAGGCTTGTATGCTATTGAAGCACACCTATGTTCAGTAACTAACTTTCTGTTGTGCATTACTTTAATACAGAGACAGTAAAGCAGATTTCTAAGTCTGTTTGGCGCATGTTAAAGCAATTAGCAGGGAAGGCTTGAACAGGGTTGGACCCCTGGAAATTAATAATGGAAATCTAGTCTTGAGCCTCCTACCATATTGTACTTACCAGAGGCCATCAGTCTACTTTGTTACTCCATTAGTGAGAACTGTGACGCCAGCAAAAATGAAGGCATGGCAGATATAGAGCATTTTACTAAAGTGAAAACATATATGATGATTTACATATTGTGGTGAGAGTGCAGCTGCTGCCACAGCTTCATGTTTCCTTTTTTTAACCATTCCCCTTGGAATTACCTATTTTCACAAGATAATTGTCTTTTAGGTGTGTTGCATCTTGATGTAGGAGGGGTTATATCTTCGTACAGTATAAGAATCTGTGGTTTACTGCTCTGTGTGACAGGGAACACTATTTTTGCACACAGTTTGTCTGGTAAGATGTGTTTTTCTTGACTTTTCCACTACCACAGTGTGCTGAAATGGTGATATAATTACTCTTGATTTCACATGTGTTGGCATTAAGAACTGGGCTGAGAGCAGTTGGCTCTATTTTTGTTACGTTGTTGTTTTAAACATGCTAAATCACAATCCGAGAAATTCCATTTGTTTTTCAGACAGAGGCATAAAACAGCACATTGTACTGGCAGCCAGCATCTGTTAATGTGTATTTTATTATTTATTACAGGCTTTTGAATTCCAATTCTCTTACAACTGTAAGGGATGATGCATTCTCAGGTCTTCCACATCTGGAGTATCTGTAAGTTCTTCTATTGTTGTTTTTTTTATCAAAGTAGTACAAAGACATTCAGTGAATTAGTGTAATAACTAACACAGCATGTGTACAACAGTCATTTAATCATTGGAAATTGATAAAACTATGCACTTAATCTAACATAATTAAATAGTCTTCTAGGAATGTTGTTATGGGCTTGAGGTAATGTGGTTGGATGTTTGTATTTCAGAGTGAATGAGGCAGGAGAGTATCGACCGTACGCCCTCTAGTGGTTCAATTTATACCAGAACAGAGTCTTCACTCATTTGTCCACAACCAATTTCTAAAAAAGTATTACAAATCCGTATCGGTATTGTTGCAGGCACTCTGCCTGTGCACTCATTGCGCATGAAAGTTTGTTTTTGGGGGAATGACTTTGGAGGGAGCCCTGAAGGGAGGGGGTGGGACTTGATCACTTTCCCTCCTCACAGACAGAAACAGGTGCTGATTGTGTTCATAGTATGTGTATGACTACATTTTTTTTCACGTCTTTTGAGAGGCAAAGCAGGATTACTCTAGCTACATGCAACATTTTTCATGTAAAAAAAACATCACTGATTAAAATGTACAAGTGCAATATTTCTTATGCACAATTACTTTATTTTTGTGCCATTTGTAGTCAATATGGAAGTTAGCGAACTGCCATACCACACGCTTATCACTAAATCCAGCATGTTTTTTTATCTTCCACAGGTTCATTGAGAGTAATAAGATTGAGACTGCATCCAAATATGCCTTCAGAGGACTCAGGGACTTGACTCACTTGTATGTTCCAACATTTAAAATCTTTCCCAAACAAAGACTGTTAAAACGTCTATTTTGTAATATTAACTGGCTGAAAGTGATTTTTAAGATACAGCAACTGTGGACCATTGTAAGTGATTGCATGTTCTTGCAATGGAATTATGATATTCCTAATAGTTGCCATTTTCCGTTTCGATTTATTGCTGTTGTTTCTAGGTCTTTGGCAAACAACAACATTAAAGCCTTGCCCAGGGACCTCTTCATTGACTTGGACTCACTGATAGAGCTGTAAGTTTGTCACTCAGCTACGAGTGATGGGAGAATAGCATAATGTCCTCTGTTATATGTCTATGTTAAGAAATATCTTCTTCCTCTTCCTCTTTTTCTAGCTT
Source organism: Siniperca chuatsi (assembly GCF_020085105.1). Taxonomy (NCBI): domain Eukaryota; kingdom Metazoa; phylum Chordata; class Actinopteri; order Centrarchiformes; family Sinipercidae; genus Siniperca; species Siniperca chuatsi. Next base: position 9,853,798 of record NC_058063.1, read on the forward strand.
GCCTACTTTGTTTCTCTGCAATGACATACAGTACTCCTCCTCTGCAGGGACCTGCGAGGCAATGCCTTTGAGTGTGACTGCCGTGCCAAGTGGCTGATGACATGGCTGAAGAACACCAATGCCACAGTGTCGGATGTCGTGTGTGCCGGACCGGAGGACATGAAAGACAAGCGCCTCAATGATATGACCAGCCTGCACAACGAATGCATCTCAACGGGTGAGAAACACCTGAGCCAGCTGGCCGTGTCTCTAGTCTAACTGGCGTCAGTATCAGGCAGCTCAACCAGGTCATCCGAAGAAGTGTAAAGAAAACACAAAAGTGTTGTTTTCTCAGTTTATCCTTTTAATGCTTTTAGAATTTTGTTTGTGGAAAATTTCATTTCATCATGTGCCTTTCCACAGATTTCGTCCTCCATCAGTCCGTGGCATCCGAGTCTCTGTCTGTTGACACATTCAGCTATAAGAATGATGTCTATGTGACTATTGCTGCTCCCAGCACAGACAGCTGCATGGTTTTCCAATGGGACCACATAGAAATGAACTTCAGGACTTATGATAACATCACAGGTACGGCAATGCCTTAACAAACTGTCTCAGCATACCCTTGTTGAGTTTTACACTCATATTACTGGCCTCTTTGTTTCAATTTCCTTGCCTCCCAGGTCAGTCCATTGTGGGGTGCAAGTCAGTTGTCATCCAGGACCAGGTGTTTGTCATTGTGGCTCAGCTCTTTGGTGGTTCCCACATCTACAAATTTGATGAGGACCAAAGCAGGTTCAGCAAGTTCCAGGACATTGAGGTGTCCAAGATCTCCAAGCCCAATGACATTGAGGCATTCCAGATTGGCTCTGATTGGTTCTTTGTGATTGCTGACAGCTCGAAAGCGGGCCTGTCCACCCTCTACAAGTGGAACGATAAGGGCTTTTATTCATACCAATCGCTGCACGAGTGGTACCGCGACACAGATGCAGAGTTCTTGGACTTGGATGGGAAGGCTCACCTTATCTTGGCAAGCCGCTCACAGGTCCCTGTGATCTACCAGTGGAGCAGGAACAACCAGAAGTTTGTCCTGCAGGGCGAGATCCCCAACATGGAGGATGTTGTAGCCGTAAAGCACTTCCGGATCAAGGAGGAACTCTACCTGGCGATGACACGCTATATTGGTGACTCCAAAGTTCTACGTTGGGGTGCCAAACAGTTTGCAGAGGTCCAGGCAGTGCCCTCACGAGGCTCCATGATTCTCCAGCCGTTCTCTTTCAAAGAACGTTACTACCTGGCCCTGGGAAGCGATTACACCTTCTCGCAGATCTATCTGTGGGACGATGAGAAGAAACTCTTTGACCGCTTCAAGGAGGTGTACATACAGGCACCGCGCTCCTTCACTGTGGTTTCCACTGACCGCAGGGACTTCATCTTCACCTCTAGCTTCAAGGGAAACACACAGATCTATGAGCACATCATCATTGACTTGAGCTTGTGAGGGGCTGTGCTTTATTGTCCCTCCTGCAATCGAACGTCTTCCACTAAAAAGATACATTTTTGAAGGGAAAAGAAAGGACCAGAACAGACTTGATGAACTGTTAAAATATCAATTACTACATAGTTTTCTGTCACAAATAAGAGCTGGGTCAAGTAGTGTTTGGAATCCTTTTAGTTTCTTAAGGTGTCTTGACTATTTCTCAATGGTCTTGTCCTATTATCTGTTCTCATGGCCTCTCAGACTTTCAGAGATACTACCATTTCACAAAGAGTGAGAGGGAGAGTCAAGAGGGTGGACATAAAAATCCAGCTGACATTCCTGAGGGTGGAAAGATTTGAAATATAATTAGATCTATTTGGATGTATACATTTCAGTTTAATGTCCCTGTGCTAATGGTTTTATTCCCCAAAAAATATACACCAGGACCTGAGAGAAAGATCATATTACTACTGAGTGTGTAACAGGTGTGGTTGCCACTTACCTCATGTCCTCTTACTCTGCGGTAATGTACAGTATGTTGCCTTATCAGCACTGGGGCTCTGTGATCTGATGGGCCCACAGTGCCTCCCTCTGGCTGTGATAAAGTATCACACCCCTTTGCTTTTTCCATACAGGGAATGTCTTGAAAGCACAAACCTTTAATTATCGTATCTGAGACCCCAGCCCTTAGAGTGTAGCTAAGTGGAAAATGTTGCTGTAGGTGCTATAGACTATATTGCGTACAGTAAAAAATGAAGAAGTGGAGGTGAAGTATTTAGGACTGGATATAACTAATGCCTTTTTAGACAAACATATGAATGAAAAATCCCCATTCACCAGTAGATAACCTTTTAGTTCGGATGAACTATAAGTGACAAAGCAGATAGAAGCTCTTTTTATCCATTTAGTTGAAAGGACCTGTGTTTAGGTGATGTCAGGGAAGTTAAACCTACTTAAGTTTGAAAAAATAACCACAGTCGCTGGACTACTGATGTAATTAAACTTTTTTTAGTCAGTGGACTCAAATAAATACATTTGATAAGAGGACATCATTTGTTTGTCCAAAAGTTAAGGAAACAAAATGTTTATGTAAATATATCCACTTAAGTTGAGAGGCTATTTCAGTCTGTCTTTCTGTTCTTTGAAAATACTGAATGTTGACTTACAAGCTACAAAATGTACATAAAACAAGGACTGCAATGCCACTACCTGTTTGTCACACAAAAGTCTGAACTGATCTTTGCACTTACTTTAAGAAAAATAAAATGTTACTGCAGCTTACAAGAGCATGACAGGCAGAAAGGTGTTTGCCAAATTCTTTTTCGATAAACAAACTCAGAAGTCTAAAAGTGCATCTACTCATTAAGTGAATGGTAATGCAAATAAAAAAGAACATAATGGAATATGCAAGCTTTACAACATGCAGATTCTTTTGTATGATTTAGTTTTTAAGCATATTGAATGTTACTCTCAAAATATACTGTAAATTTAATCAGTTGTGTATCAAAATAAATGTGTAAAAGTATGATTGTAAGATGTGTTTTATCATTCATTGATCATTAGGATTATGGCACTGGCAATATCAGTCTCACCTCTCTCATCAACTTTGTTTCCAGCTGCAGCAGGTGGATATTTTCAGCAAAAAGCTCTAAAAAGCCACTGCAGATCTTCTCAGCACCAAACCGCATACTTTTATCAGTACACACAATATGATGTCACTATCCTGTCATTCAAGATGAGGATTCACATGAAGCCCAAGCTCACAGTTTAACACAGTGCTATGCCACAATGCAAAGAAGCACTGTAAAAAAATAAAACAGGCTGTGGCATCAGAAATCTACATGTCGTCAGGCGACTGGCTTACCCATGAACATATCAGGTTGTTGGGAATTATAATGGTTAAAGGGGCACCAAATTGTGTAGGTGCAATCAATTAAATTTGGATTCAAATCATAATTATCAAAGTTAATCATAAATAATAACTTTAATTAATAAAGTTCCTTGGGGGCATCACTCTTAAAGAAGAGAAAACGATAGCCAATTCATTGATTCAGTCTCACAAAATACATTGAACTATTAATTTGGAACTCTGATTAAAGGTTCAGCGTGTAGGATTTAGTGGCATCTAGCAGTGAAATTGCAGTTTGTAACCTGTGTTAAATATATTCTGAAGTTCAGCTAAAGCTAATATGAAGCGTCAGCAGTCTGTGTTCCACTAATTAAGTGGATATCCTCCAAAGTTAGTCTTTTTGAATAGGAATTTCTTCAGGGCCAGCATGGAGAAATGATTGTGGCGACCAATAACTCAGTGATAACAGTAACATCAATGTACATATGGGCATGTAAGGAGTAGCCTTAGATCCAAGCTAGGTTAGCTTAGCTCTTATCCTGGCTCTCTTCCATCTCTTCGCTGCGGCGTTTGGTCCGGCTGGTGTGGCAGGGTGGTCAGAAGATGTTGTGGGCAGTGATCGTCTCAAGATCCGCTGCTCTTAATCCGAACACCATGCTTTATTTTCCATGTCATGTTAGACTTTTGTCCCAATTTAATAACATGAGACAAACTAAGCTGAAAAGTGCTGCTTAACTGTCCCATTGTATATCAGCATGGTAGTATTATCTCCTGTATTCAACTTTGTATGGTTGAACCAAACCTTTACCTACTACACCCAACTTAAACATTGCCTTGATGTAAGTCTGAATTTGGTGCCTTAGCACAGAAAAATCAAGAAAAGAATAGTAATGATAATAATAAAGCTTTAATGTTAAACCATGCAGTACTTAATTAAGAGACTGTAAACTACAAATGGAGGCACAAACAGAACTAGGCTGCCATAAAGTCTATGTAATTTAGCATTCTTGCAACTGTATTTTTTTTCTTTGTAGCGCTTCCTGGGGTCATTGCCTCACTCAAAGATGTCTTTGAAGCCATGAAAAGAGGCTCATCTTAAAGCTCAAGTTCATGATTATCAAAATTTTAGAGCTGTAGTAAGTAGTATTTTAGCTGTGTGTGTGTGTCTGTGTGTACGAATACTTAAAAATTGTAGCGTCATAGTGCCCGCTGTCTGTGATTCATTTTTATAATACCCCTGCCTGTTTCTTATTCTACTCAGATTGCACTTGCTGACTCTGATGTTACAATCCCCAAAAGGATGTTTGAGAGACTCAACAAATCACGAGTTTCTCTTTTCACCCAAGACTCAGCCACACTTGTTTTTGGAAAAAACACACTGGCCAAATGCACGCTCACGGGGAAATCAGGCTCCCAGAGTCAATGCACTCATAGGTATGTGTGGATCTCATACATGATCACTGTTTTTGCTGTCTCTACATAGCAAGGGTCTGACTAAAATAAACAAGTCTTACTGTTAAAAAAGTAAATGTATAAAAAATATCGGTAGTCATGTAGGTAATCATTGGCTTGATACTTTTACTTGATCACAGTTAAACTAATTCACAAATTGGTTGATGTGCTACTGGAATGCCATGCTTACATTGAGTTTGTAAAAAAATGCACTTTATTTCTTTACTTTTTCATTATTTTTTAGAATCTTTTATTTTTGTGCTGGCCATTGCAATGTTAGGCATGCCTCTTAGAAAACCATTCTTGCTTTGAATAAATGATGGGATATTCATTTTCATGTGTGCTACAAATTGTTCTGTTTAAAGACGCTCGGCCGTACCATCTCACTGATCAATATATTATTCATTTATTTTTGGTCAGGTTTTGATATATGCTGTACTTGTTATGTACACAGGGATTTATTTTTGTCTGTAATGTACGCAACAAAATCTACATTAAAGTTTTCCTTGTGTTGTGTGTGTGTTGGTTTTGAAATATATTTTCTACAGCTTTTTTTTGTACTGGAGTAATAGTATATTTTTAGATTTTAATGCAGTAATAATGGGGTATATTATATAGATATTTATACATATATACAGCTGAGCTTCACAGCCTGGCAGCTTACCTTGAAATTATCCAAAATAATCACATAATCACATTGATCTCTGGGGATTGGTGCAGGGAAGTAGAGAGTTACAGCTGCATCACGTCAATAAACAACCCATAACACCAAGATGTTTATTCAGAGATGAGGAGTTTTCTGTATTTTGATTTGTTTTGTTGGCCGGCTCACATGTCCTCCTGGCCTGAAGACAGAATTTATAGCTCCTAATCTTTTAAAGGCCTCTGACATGGGTCTCACATTATTCTCACTGCACACTGTGAGTTTTAACATTTGAGCTGAACCCAAAACATCTATTCTATGACCTCTCAGGAGTAATCTCATTTAGCAAATATGATGGATGTGAACTACCCAATCTCTTCTGGCCTTTTTTTTTTTTTAGTAGGCCTATCACTAAATGGGCTTATGTTCATTATTTAGCTGCCAGTGCTGGAGGACTGCTTCAAAGGGATTATTACTGGCTCCTATAAAACTCAACGCAGTGGCAAAACCCAGTACACAGGTGAAACATTGGAGGCTGGGGTGGCCAGCCTCCAATCACTGTGGAGGATGCCATGAATCCACAGATAACCAAACATTTACAAACATTTACACACAGAGTTTCATTGTATAGAGAGGTGGGTTTTGAACGCAACGCTGCATATTTTCCAAACCGATGTACTGTCCTATTTTGTCACCCACAGGAACGAGCGTGACTGGAAACGCTAAAGGTCCCTTCGATTTAAACGTGTCATGTTTGAAATCGAAAATGATGAGCGCAAAATTGCCGGCCAAAGCACTTTAAAAAAAACACACATTTAAAAAAAAACACTTTTTTTTAAATGCTAAAGGCGGAACACTCTGACGTCACTCTATGACGCAGCTGTCCTTTGATGTGCGCGGCTGGAACATAAAAGGCACGCAGAGCGCGTTAGAACTTATTTCTGCACCGACTCCCGTCCGAGTTACTGAAACACTTAATACACTGAAGAATCGATCAACTTTTGTGCAGAGTCTTGCAAAACTTGACAAAGACACTTTGATAACAGAAGAAATACTATCATCTCTATTCAAATCCCCCACTAACTGCCGACATGCCAGTCTTAATTTTGGGTCTAGTTGTGGTTCCTTGGGTCACCACAGCTGCTGGTCGCCTCATCAGATCTGGAATGGGACTTAATCGCCCCAGTTCACCCATGGTTAACCCAGCAGAGCCTGTGCTGAATGAATCACCTCCAGACATACCACCACCAGCACAGGCAGAGTTTAAGGACAGTTGTTGCAGTAATCTCAGGTTGCTGTATGTCGATAGTAGCAGCCACTCCACAGGCTTGGACTGTCTGGGTAGTGAAACTCAGCAAAAGAAACAAGAGCAGGATAACACCTCTGCATGCACTGGCCCTGTGATTCACAGGAGTCATTCTGGCAGCGAGAGGCTTAAGCTTCGTCCTCT